>NC_064810.1:13702410-13949250 GCF_023721935.1 Panthera uncia | reverse complement strand
GGGGGGGGAGGGAGAAAAAAAAAAGCTAGAGAGGTAGGGAGCCAAACCACAAGAGACTCTTAAAAACTGAGAACAAACTGAGGGTTGATGGGGGGTGGGAGGGAGGGGAGGGTGGGTGATGGGTTTGGAGGAGGGCACCTGTTGGGATGAGCACTGGGGGTTGTATGGAAACCAATTTGACAATAAATTTCATATTAAAAAAAAAAGAAAAGAAAACTTAGTGTATTGATAAGGTGGGTAAAATATACTTTATAACAAATAATATTTGGGAAACTAGATAGGAACTTATAAACCCATAAAAGACAATGTAGATCCATATCTCCTCAGAACACAGAAGCAACTCATTCCATCTCTGTGAGTCAAAGGCACATAAAAGAACCATATAGCACTAGCAAAGCACATGAGTGAATTCCTACACAATCTGGTAATAGGGAAAGGCTTTTTTTTTTTAATTTTTTTTTTTAATGTTTATTTTATTTTTGAGACAGGGAAAGACAGCATGAACAGGGGAGGGTCAGAGAGAGAGGGAGACACAGAATCCGAAACAGGCTCCAGGCTCTGAGCTGTCAGCACAGAGCCCGACGCGGGGCTCGACCTCGCAGACCACGGCAAAAATTTAAAATACGTGACTGCATTCTTTTGGTGGAGAAATAGTCATTCTTGTACATTCCTGATGGTAGTGTAAATTGGTGAAAACTAGGTGCAGTATGTGGTAGGGAAAATAATGCCTTCTCCCCTCCCCCCCAGAAAAATGTCCATATTCTAGTTCCATAATCTGCAAAACGTTACTTCACACGGCCAAAGAAAGTAGGCAGATGTCACGTCGGTTATGGAATGTGAGGTGAGATTACTATAGGTATTTAGGTGGGTCCAATGTTATCACAGTAGTCCTTAAAAACAGAACCTTTCTCTGCTGCAGAGAACCAGAGGGATAACAGCATGAGGAGGACTCCATGTTCATTGCTGGCTTTAAAGAGGGAGGAAGGGGACATGGGCCACAAAAGGCAGGCAGTCTATAGAAACTAGAGAAGACAAGGAAATACATTCTCCCGGACAGCCCGCAGAAAGCAATGCAACCCTAGCCAGTGTGTGCTTGCTGGCTGACCTCTAGAGCTGTAAGATAATGAATATGGATTGTTTCAGCTACCAAGATTGTAGGAATTCATTAGAGCAGCACTAGAAAACTAATATGTAAAAGAAATTGGCAGTAACTTCAAATGCATCAATTTGTGAATCCGCAGGTGCCTCTTAAGGAATTTACCCTGAAGATAGCAATATAAATATAATGTGGACAAGGGTGTTCATCACACCATTGTTTGTAATTACAAACAATGATGAAACCCAAGTGCCCACAAAAAAGGGCGGTTGCGTCTATGCCCAAAATGGAGCATTACACAACTTGAAACTTTAAAAACTTCGAATGAAGAAAGACCGTATCTTGAAATGGGCCCAGAATGATTTCCAAGAAACACTGTTAAGTGAAAAAAAGAAAAAAGCAAGGTGTGTCTTTTGTGTAAAAAAAAATACAAAGATAGATAAGAAAATGTACATTTATCAGATTATTTCGGCATGAGAAAGAATTATAAACCACAAACCAATCAGGCTGATCACCAATTGAGGAAGATCTGGACTGAAGGGTAAAGGATAAGAGGATAGTAACAGGAGAGAAAGGATGGATTCTGAGCTTCAATATGATATACTTTTCTTTCGACCTTTCCTTAAAATATATTTACGTGTATTTCATATATTTATTAATTATTTTATTGGCCATTAAACATTATATTATTCATTAATATATTACATATCTTTAATATAATCATACAGTAGGTACACTTTTCTGTATGGCGTCTTTAGTTCAGTTATATGTCTGTGGAACGCACCCACATTACTGAGGGAAAAAGTGCTTCATCCCTTATCACTGCTGTGTGATAGCACTACTATGAATGTCCTTTAACATTTATGTTGGTGGGCATGTTCACTCTTCTCCCTTGGACACGTTGGCAAGAGGGGAATTGCAGTGTCGTAGATGATATGGACGTTCAAAATATGAGACACACGGGGCACAAAGCATTCGGCCGCTCATTGGTGAGCCTCTCTTCTCAGATGACTCCCAGACTTACACTTGGGGATATCAGGTAGCAGTATCATCTCAGATGCATTTCTCTCCAGAAACGACAGAGGTCGGTGAGCCCAAAGAGCATTTTGTGTTTCCTCGGAAAACGTCCTCATCAGTGAGAAACACAGACCAGACCAGACTCTCAACTGCTTGAGTCGTTTTCCTGAAATTGTGGGTTCAGTTTCCAAATGCTGTGGCAACCAGGAAGGAGGGGCGTCAGCCTCTTTGCTCTATGTCATCTCACGTGTTCAAGTTTCTAACCCCCTTTTCCACCTCCAAGAATGGAGAAAGTGGAATGTACAGATCAAAGTAGAATACGGTGTGGAGATAGAACAACCATTTGGGCTTCTGTTGTTGTTGAAGCTAAACGCTCAAGTTTTCTACCTTCGTTTTTAATTTTTACTTCATGGTGATACTGAAAATCAAAAAGCGTTTAAACATAAAGACTTCTTATTGCTAAAGAACACTTTAGAAATGGGAGCTAGCACTTATAATAGAAATAAAGATAAAGTTGTTTCTGGAACGCAGATCTGTAATTGGGTATTTTTTAAAAAAAAGCATCATCTAAAGTCTCCAAAAGATGATAGGAGTTAGCTTGTTAATACAGCAGTTAGCAGGGTTAGTATTTCAATTCACTATTTAGACTTCCAGGTCCTTCATCACTACACTATGGAAGGCAGCATCAGTGTGGTCAATATGGGTGACATCACACACCTGTGATGGGTTTCCCATTGGAGCTCAGGCTGAGCGAGCCCCTCCTATTCACTCACTCCAGTGAGCTGGCTGGCACTTGCTGAGGGAATTGGGTTGCACCCTACCTACCTCCTGTCATGTTGTCACTCTTTCTGCTTTTGTGGTGGTTTATTTGATGCCTTGTTGGTTTTAATGTACTGATAACTGATGGTGTTGAAGAGTCTTGAAGGTGGTTAAGGGGAATCATGCCTTTGCTCAACTCTCCCACCCAACCATAGGGATAGGTGGCCATTCTTTCCAAATTGTGGATGACTCCCAAAGAATGTCATGTGACTCTTGAAGATATGGGTTCTGAAGGCGCTCGATAATGACGATGATGATTTTATTTGAATATAGTTGGCCCACAATGTTACATTAGTCCCAGGTGTACAACTTAGTGATTTGACAGGTTTCTAAATTATGCTATGCTCAACACAAGAGCTACCACTGTCCCATTACATCACTATTACAATATCATTGACTGTATTCCTTATGCTGTGCCTTTTATTCCCATGACTTGTTCATTCTACAACCAGAATCCTGTACCTCCCACTCCCCTTCACCCATTTTGCCCAACACCCTTACTCCCCTCTCCTCTGGCAACCACCCATTTGTTCTCTGTATTTATAGATATGATTCTGCTTTTTGTTTGTTTACTCGTTTTTTTTAGATTCCATATATGAGTGAATCTAAGCCTGACTTATCTGACTTAGCACAATACCCTATAGGTCCATCCATCTTGCCTCTAATGGCATAATCTCATCCTTTTTATGGCTGTATAATATTCTTGTGTGTCTGTGTGTGTACTATATCTTCTTTATCCATTCATCTATTGATAGACACTTATGTTGCTTCCATATCATGGCTATTGTAAAAAATGCTATAATAAACAGACATGCATACATTTTTTAGAATGAATGTTTTCATTTCCTTTTGGTAAATACCCAGGACTAGAATTATTGGATCATATGGTATTTCTATTTGTAATTTTTCGAGGAATCTCCACACTCTATCACGGTGGCTGTACCAATTTACATTCCCACTAACAGTTCATGAGGGTTCCTTTTTCTCTATATCCTCACCAACACTTGTTAATTGTTGTCATTTTAATTTTAGCCATACTAACTGCTGCAAAGTGATATATCTCGTGATTTTGATTTGCATTTCCCTGATGATGAGTAATGTTGAGCATCTTTTTGTATGTCAGTTGGCCATCTGTATGTCTTCTTTGGAAAAATGTCCTCTGCCCATTTTTAAATCAGATTGTTTGTCTTTTTGGTATTGAGTTGTATGCATTCTTTATATATCTTGGATATTAACCCTTATGGGATATATCATTTGCAAATATCTTCTCCTATTCAGTAGGTTGTCTTTTTGTTTTGTTGGTGGTTTCCTTGGCGGTGCAGAAGCTTTATGTTTTGATGTAATCCTAATAGTTTATCTTTGCTTTTGTTTCCTTTGGCCTAGGAGACATAGCTACAAAATAGCTACCTTGTTATGGCCAATGTCCGAGAAATTACTACCCGTACTCTCTTCAAGGATTTTTATGGTTTCAGGTCTTCCATTTAGGTCTTTAAGCCATTTTTAGTTTATTTCTGTGTATGGTGTTAGAAAGTGGTCCAGTTTCATTCTTTACATGGAATTGTTGAAGAAAATCAATGACTGAAAATTCCAGAAGTTCTGAATGAAAGTGGGTATCTTTAATCAACACTGGCAAAAACTACATACTGTGCAGGTTGAAGCCAAAGGTCAATGTTGTTACACTGTTAGTGGAGTGAGGGGAGCACTGGTACCTGGTAGTGTAAACAGTCCCTCACATTCATGGGCTCCTACACACACAAAGATGAGGTCTTAGGTACTAAATTTGAAGACTTCATGCACTCAAGAATCTCCACAACTTGTATCAGACATATTTTCTTTTCAGGAATGAAGGGAAGTTCTCCCATTTTTAAAAAATATTTATTATTTTTGGGAAAGTGCAAATGAGGGAGGGGCAGAGAGAGAGGGACAGAGGATCCAAAGTTGGGTCTGCACTGACAGGCTGATAGCAGAGAGCCCACTGGGGGGTTCGAACCCACGAACTGTGAGATCATGATCTAAGCCGAAGTCAGATACTCAGCCAACTGAACCACCCAGGTGCCCCGAATTCTCCTATTTTGGAGTCACTTTTATGCCAATTCTATAAAACTGTAACTAACTGTATAAATTTGCTTTAAAAATGTAGTTTTGTAAATATTTAACATTCTTCTAATTGGATTTTGAATTATAATTGTCAAGTACCATGTTTGGGGGGTTATGTTTTATTATACTTTGTTAACAAAAGAAGATTATACACTTTAAAATTGTTTTATGAATAAATTTAATATACTCATGTTAATCAGATGACTTTTGGGATGCCCCTAGGTCACCTAATGGGAGGCCGATGGCCAGGGAAACCGACCCTTATGATTGGAGGGCTGGAACTTTCAGTCCTTCACTTCCACCTCCAGGAAGGAGAAGGGGCTGCAGTTGAATTGATTGCCCTTGGGCAATGATTTAATAAGTCATGATTGTGTAATGAAGCTAACATTAAAAAACCCAGAAGGATAGATTTCGGAGCATTTCCTGTTGGTGAACATGTGGGGATTTGGGGAGAAAGGTGCACGCTTCCCCCATACCTTGCCCTACACATCTCTCCTACCTGACTGTTCCCGAGTTATATCCTTGTGTAATAAACTGATGATCTAGGAAGGAAAATGTTTCTGTGAGTTCTGTGAGCCACTCAAGCAAATTAATTGGCCATAAGGAGGTGGTTATTGGAGCCTCCAAACTATAGCTGGTCCATCAGAAGTCCAGGTGATAACCTGGACTTATGACTGGTGTCTGAAGTGATGGACGGCAGTCTTGTAGGACTGGTCCCTTAACCGGTGGGATATAACATTATCTCTGGATAATCAGTGTCAGAATTGAGTTAAACTGTAAAATATCCAGCCTGTGTTGGAGAATTGCTTGTTAGTGTGGGAAACCTTCCCCTCCACACATACACCCACATGTTGAAGTTGGTGATCACAACCGTTCATGTGCCTACTAGACTTGCGGATATCTTTTGTGAAATGATTGTTCAAGCCTTTGATAAATTTTTTAAATTATCAAATTTTTACTTATTGAGTTTCTAAGTTATCTAATGTATGCCAGTGCCACATAAATGCATGTCAAATATTTTTTTCCCAGTCTATGACAGATCTTTTCAAATTTTTTATGGTGTCTTCTCATAAACAGAAATTTAGAAACCCCCACCGGTTTTCTTCCTCAAGATTTTCTTGGTTATTTCGGGTTTGTTTGTTTTTTCACATTTCTAGATAAATTTTAGAATCACCTTTTAATGTCTGTAACATTTCTCCTTGGATATTTTAATTGCACTGAATTTATAAATCAAATTTGTCAGAACTGTCGATAAGGAGGATTCCTCCAAATCACAATTGTGACAGATCTTTCCTTATATTTAGACCTTCTTTAAGCTCTAAGTAGTGTTTTAAAGGTTACTAGGAATTGGACATTTTTGTTGGATTTATTAATAGATGGGCAATCACAAAGGTTTGCATTGTCAGATTCTCACGATGAGTTTGCAGAATGCGTTTGCATTAATGAGTTTGCAGAATGCTGCTTACCACAACAAAACAATTTTTCCTTTCCAAGTGAGGAAAACTAATGGAATAAAGATTCAGTTAACACGGGCTAAATAAGATTTAGGGTGGGGGGCCTAGGTGGCTCAGTCAGTTGAATCTGATTCTTGATTTCTGCTCAAGTCTTAAACTCAGGATTCCTGAAATTGAGCCCCACCCCATGCAGGACTTTGTGTTGACAGCTTGGAGTCTGCTTAGGATTTTCTCACTCCCTCTCTCTCTACCTCTCCCCTGCTCTCTCTCTCTCTGTCTCAAAATAAATAAACTTCAAAAAAGTTTTTAAACAAGATATAGGGTATGTAAGATCTCAACTTTGCTACTCACATAGGCTTCATCTGGCTACATAGCTAACTTCCAATCTTTCACAGAACAGTAGAGCATTTGGGGTTTATTTATAGTAATCTACCTAGGTAAGCCAGGTATACACTGTGAAAAGCACTCCTAGCACCGTCATCTACTGGACAGAACAATCCATTCAAAACCCTCCTCCATTCATTTTCATTTTTAGCCACTAAACTCCATGAGTCTAGAGGCCATGCCTTACTTACCTCTTAGGAGAAGATGTGAGAGATTTCCCATTAATCCTTTCCTCTCCACTGTGTATTTAAGGTTTTGATGCTGCTGGAAATTCCATTGATTTTTAAATTTGGTTTCTAGTGCTTCATAACTAGAAATGCAATGAATTTTTACAAATTAAATATACCGGGGAAATAATAAATGTCTTATAAATTAAACATTTTCCAATGATTATTACTCTTATTATTACTACTGCTCTCATTAATATTGTTGCCTAGTGGTAACTGTTAGGACCAACAGGACAATATTGAATAGAAGTGATAGAGGAAGAAATTCTTCCCAAGCTCAGGAAGAAAGCATTTAGTATTTTGTCAACAAGTAGCATATTGATTGTAAGTGTTATCTTTTTTGTTGTTGTTTTTTAGATGTGTTTTATCTATTTCTGGTTTCTGTTCCAGCATGCAAAGCACTGGAAATCATCACTTCCCTCTTTAGAACAAAAAGAGCAAGGGGAAAAAAAAAAACCCAAAAATTAATGACTTCCATTGGACCACCAGGTAACTGAAGTTCAGACCAAATCGCCTCCTTGAGTCTGGACAGAGTGCTTCTTAGAATCACAACTTAGATCTGCTTACCTGGGACAGAAGCCCCTGTCATCACAGACTGAAGGAAGAGCTTGCATGAGAATTTTAAGAAATTGCCAATCAGGTGAAAAATAATAAATTCTTAGGTCTAAGGGACCAAGGTGTTAAGGGGATTGCTACACTTTACTGGGCTTTATCTCCAAATTTCCTTCGGTTTTCATGACAAAGATCCAAGAAAGATCCCATTATGGCTCTAGAAGGGAAAGAAAAGAGTAATCAGTATGAAATACATCCAAAACCTCCTCCATAACAAAAACTAATGCACCAGAGAAAAGGGAATTACTTCCACTCCAACCCCTTTCAGCCTCTCTATCTCATCTAAAAAAGGGAAAAACCCAAAGTCTACAGGGGTCGGGACTTCAATTAAATATACAGGGAGCCCTACATCCAAGGAAGACAGTAAAGGCTGTACCAACTGAAGAAACAATTGTGAATATCAACCTTGAGACACTATCCACTAAGAGACAGAGATTTAATTCTAAGATTATAGAATGACTCTTTTGCCTAAATCTTATCATGATTCCAATGGTGCTCCTGGATAATAGTGGATTATAGCAGAAAAAGCCGCAAGACACAGACTCCTTTTGAAGAAAACTACTTAGGAAAGTCTTCAGTCAAAAGGAAGCAAACCTGTAGCTCCTACAGCTATAACAAACATTTAACACAGCCCTACTCCCAACCACATTAACATAAATTCTCACACTAAAGGCTTTGCCTCTGTCCCAAGTACCTAATAAAACACAGTTGACTTTCAACAACAGCAAAAAAGTACAAGGGATGTCAAAAGGCACGGAAAAACACACGCAGAAGAGAAAATCATCAGAAGTAGACTGAAATATAACAAGGACATTGAAACTAACTGTCTGGGAATTTAAAATAATCTATGGATACAACATAATGCTTTTCCATTTACTCTGTTAATATATTGGCATATGTTTCTAATTTTCTAATGGTAAACTTTTCTCATACTCTTCAAATAAAACTCATTTGCCCATGATGTGTTGTCTATTTCATATGTTGTTATATTAAATTTCCTTCTATATTCTAAAGAATTGTACATATATGTTAGCGAGAAACACTGGCCTGTAATTTTATCTGCTGATGATAATATTTTTTTATTTTGAGATATTGCTAGCTTCAAAAAAAAAAAAAAGAGTAGGGAAGTTTTTCCTCTTTTCTTATTCTTTGGAAGAGAAAGTGTTTAGAATTTACCAGTAAAACCATCTAGGTTGAAATTGGCATTTTTGACAAGATTTTTAATTGCAAATTCAATTTATATGCGAGATATAGAAGTCTTCAGATGTTTTTCCTTCTTGGGTCATTTTTCCTAAATTTAATTTAATATGATAATGTATATTGTAGGCCATGATAAAATGGTTTTCACCTTTATTCTATGAAATATTTTCAAAGTATTCAAAAGAAAGAAGAATAAATATTACAACAAATATCATATACCTAACTCCTAGACTTACCAATTGTTAATATGTTGATAAAATTCCTTCATGTTTATTTTCTCAAGTATTCTCAAATAATTTGCATGCAAACTAAAGTATTTCCTTATTATTTTGCTTTAGGATTAACAAGATAATTTCCAAGGCGAAATGAATTTCAAAAGTGAACCTAAGTTTGAATATCATGACAGAACCTCTTTAACCCAACAAGATAGAATTCTTACCTTCTGGTAGGGAAGAAAAGGTAGATATTGAAGATGATGAGAAAGGAGATAAGATGAAGGAGAAGAGATAGTCACAAAATAAAGTATATTGGTAAATTTCTTAGATGGAAGAAGCAAATGTTGCCATAGTTGATGATTATATTAGTGCATTGCAGCAAATTTACTGTGATTAAAAAAAGAAAGAAGGAAAACAAAACTGAAGCTCAAAACACGTTTACTCTGTCAGAAAAAGATTATTATAGATACCAGATATAGAAAGGCAAAGCCTGGGGCGCCTGGGTGGCTCAGTCGGTTAAGCCTCCGACTTCAGCTCAGGTCACGATCTCACGGTCTGTGAGTTCAAACCCCGCGTCAGGCTCTGGGCTGATGGCTCAGAGCCTGGAGCCTGCTTCGGATTCTGTGTCTCCCTCTCTCTCTGCCCCTCCCCCGTTCATGCTCTGTCTCTCTCTGTCTCAAAAATAAATAAATGTTAAAAATTTTTTTTTTTTTAGAAAGGCAAAGCCTGGCTAGGGTACAATGACTCTCCATCCTACACAGAAGGGGATCCTTGAAGAGCATTACTAATGAAACATCTGCTGAATCAAGTTTTCATCACATTATTGTCAGAAACCAGGGGGTCCAGATAACAGTTTAAGTCTCAAGACAGGATAAACAAAGTAGGAGGTTATGAAATACAATTTTCTGGATGAATCAGAGACAAGCGCACAAATTGTAAATTTTCAAGTATTTATTCAGTAGAAGCCAGAAGACCAGTATCTTCCATAGTAACAGGGACGACAGCAGCCATATCCGCAGGCTCCCCAGCCACAGCCGCAGCCCAGGCCTCCGTAGTAGCTGCCGTAGTAGCTCATGGTGTCAGGGTGGTGAGTGTGGCTCGGTATCGTGGGCCGGTTTTGTGACTGTGACAGCACAGGGACATTTATATATATACGCTGAGGGGTGTACAAGGCCACACTTCTGAATGTGGTATGATAGAACACATTACTTGGAAACTATGTCAACCATCTTGTTTCCTAACACCCAACCGTGTCTTCCGCTTGTTTATGTCACTTAGTTATTTAAAAGTTATGCAACAGGCCTGATTTTCTGCTTCATTTGAATGCCTAGAGAAACACTGGACTGTTAATAAGACGCTATTGTGTTTATAACCGCCATACTCTGGGTTTCTTGGCTTCCCCTCCCGTCAGCAAATCTCTGTAGCTTCAGGCATTTTTCAACTCGGCGTCACAGGAGATTGCATTTTTTCTCCTTTGACAATTGTATCTTTTCCTCTAATTGTATCTTTTCCTTTGACAATTCATGCCTGTTGACTCTTTTCTAAGCCAAGGGTGTCTTCTTTACCAAGAATTCACATAAAGTGAACCAGAATCCTTCCCTGAAATACTAGTCCTGTGACAATGACAATCAACCGTGATGTACATCTAAATACAATGTGCTTTTAAAGTCAGCTGAGACCCAGGTTTCCTGGTGCAAGGATGATATTTAATTTTTAGAACAGCCACAAACTGGGAGTCAAAACAATGCCTCAAGCATTATGTCTCACGTTAGAGTAAGCCTGCCTGGTAGATTGCGCTGAAGATTGAATAAAAAAAAAAAGAGTTCCTGCTGATTATTATAAATAGCTCTCTGCCCAGGAATACATTCTTATTTCAGGATCTGAATTCCATATTATCATGGGACCATAAGATTTCAGAATTCAAAGAGACTTGGGGCACCGTTGATGTCAGTGTCCTTTATTGATTTGTTTTCTTAACCAATGAGAAATTACAAGTCAGACAACAGAATTATGCAACAATGATTTTTTTTTTTTTTTAATTATTGAAGCATGGTCAACACACAATGCTACATTAATTTCAGGGTCCAACATAGTGACTCCACAAGTCTGTATGTTATATATGTTCCCCCACAAGCGTAGCTAGTCTGCCCCCATATAACTCTCGCAATACAGTGACTGTATTCCCTGTGCTGAGCCTGTTGTCCTCATGCCTTATTCATTCCATAACTGGAAGCCTGTATCTCCCACTCCTCTTTCCCCATTGTGCCCATTGCCCACCCCTCCCCTCCGGCAACCACCAGTTTGTTCTCTGTGTATGTGTCTGTCTCTGCTTTTTTCTTTGTTTGTTCATTTGTTTTGTTTTTGAGATTCCACATGTAAGTGAAATCACACGGTGTTCATCTCTGTCTGACTTATTTCACTTAACGGAATGCCCTCTTGGTCCATCCACATTGTTGCAAATGGCAAGACCTCATTCTTTTTTATGACGGAGTAATATTCCATCGTATTATATATACCGCATCTTTAACCCTAAGTGCTCCAATTCAACCTTAGTTTGTCAGATAAATTTGAAATTGAGGCTATGCTTGCAGGTGAGGGAGTTGAATCTCCCAGGTGCAGAGCTGCCTCATATTTGTGGTTTATTGTTTATTCCCACTATTATTAGAATAAATGCAAGTGACATGAAACCAATTAGCACGTTTATGTAGTTAGTTCTGCTGAAAAAAATGCTCAAAATATTCAAATATCAGAAAGTGTATAGATGATTTTTGGACTTCATTTAAGCTTATTATGCTTGCTCCCTCTACTAGTTTATTAATAGTACAATGTGATTAAATGGCTTATTATTTCCATACTGATGGAGCTTTGCAATGTACCAATTGAAGAGAATTATTAATGGTAAAGAACTGCTCTTTTTGGGTCTGTTTACACTAGCAGAATTTGGTTTAATAAAATTTAAGGAAAAATATTTTTTTAATTTTTTTATCGTTTATTTTTGAGAGAAAGAGACAGAGCGTGAACAGAACAGGGGGAGAGAGAGAGGAAGACCCAGAATCCAAAGCAGGCTCCAGGCTCTGAGCTGTCAGCACAGAGGCCAATGCGGGGCTTGAACTCACGAACCGTGAGATCATGACCTGAGCCGAAGCTGGAGGCTAACCGACTAAGCCAGTCGCCCCTAATTTAAGGTAAAAATTTAAAAAATCTATTATCTTCAATCCTGTCATAACCCAAATAAAGCCAGGTATTTGCCTTGTAAAGGACATCAGTAATAGAAGATGTCACAAGGTTCAACCTAGGAACTACCTCCTGTGTTCTGCTTTATTTAAGTCCTAAAGGAGGAGCCTACTTCTAGCCTTAAACTGTATTTGTACATGAAACACCAAGTGATCTGTCTTTTCGTCTTATCCTCAGCCTACACCGCTTCCCACCCAGCACAGAAAGGACCAGACTCTCACAACCACCTAGGACTCATGCTGGTTGTCGAAGAAAAGAAACTTTCTTCCCATCTTTTATCGCTCCAAGATACCTCTGTGTTCACATCTCAAGATTTTGCCAAGTATCAGTGTTAGAGGCTCCTTTGATTTCTTATAACAATTCTTCATTTTCTTTTTAATCGATGTATATTTTTAAAATGTGTTCACTTAAAAGTCAGCCTTATTCTGTGGTTTTGAAACAACTGTGGAAAAATCGAATAATCAAACAGCAACTGCAAGGAGTATGGGGAAAATCCAATTCCCTCAAAATGTGGTTCAATTCAATAGACCCTGGATATCAGCCAATTTGTTAAGGTAATCATATATAAGCCGTATTTCATCGCACTCCCAAGAACTGCCAAACAACTGCAAGAACTTGTAAACTATTTAAAAATTAGCAGTGTTTTCATTGACAATCCTGAAGAAGAAATCTTTTGGATGATTCTCCACAGAGAGTACACATTGACTAGAAAAGAACTAGATAGGATACTTACTGACCTCGTCTACAGAATTTATACTATCATTTTAAAGTAAACAATGATAATACAAATATTTACCAGGGGATCAATATAGGCAGGTAGTATTTGAAGTCCTTTATATGTTTTAGCTCAACCCCATAACAATCCTGTGTAGTACTACTCCCATCCTGTTTGATTGCTAACACAAGGTCACACAACTAATTGGTAGCTGATGTGAGTTTCAAAATCAGTTTTCTGGTTAACGAGCCTTTACTTTTACTCACTATACAATCCTGTCTCTACCATTAGGTAAGGGTAAAGTCATTTGGCCTTCAGAAGGAACACGACTTCAGAGAAAAGCATTTAACTTTCAAACAAGAAATACTTAACCTATTTAGGAAAAAAAATATGATTACTTTTTAAAATAAATTAAAACAAATGTTTGAAATATTTCTTTTTAAAATTGGTTGGCTTAGTAAAATAAAGCATGTTACTCCTAAATTAACCTTTCTTAATTCTTTTTTTTTTTTTTTTTTAGTTTATTTTTTTTTGAGAGAGACAAAGACAGCACAAGTAGGGGAGGGGCAGAGAGAGAGGGAGAGAGAGAGAATCCCAAGCAGGCTTCGCGCTACCAGCACAGAACCTGACACAGGGCTCAAACCCACGAAACTGTGAGATCATGACCTGAGCCAAAACCAAGAGTCAGAGGCTTAGCTGACTGAGTCACCCAGGCTCCCCGACCTTTCTTAATTCTTTAGCAACCCCACCAGGAGTGCTGATTAATATAATACTATTTACTTTAAAATATCTATGGGAGGTATTAGCTTGCTAAAGGCAGCCTGCACAACCTTTTGGTGGTTAATCTGAAATGCCCAGATTCGCAAGACCCCCCAGAAAGCAACCACCAGAGTCCAGTGTCAAAGCCAAGCCACAAGGTTCGCTTTATTTCGAGTTCGAACCCGGACCTCTGCGCACTCGCTAGTGGTGATGCTGGGAGGCCCCGAGTACAGTCTTAACATCTCTTTTTTTTTTAATTTTTTTTTTTAACGTTTATTTATTTTTGAGACAGAGAGAGACAGAACATGAATGGGGGAGGGTCAGAGAGAGGGAGACACAGAATCTGAAACAGGCTCCGGGCTCTGAGCTGTCAGCACAGGGGCCCGACGTGGGGCTCGAACTCACGGACCGCGAGATCGTGACCTGAGCCGAAGTCGGCGCTCAACCGACTGAGCCACCCAGACGCCCCTTAACATCTCTTTTATAGCAAGGCACAAACAATTTACAGGGAAGTAGGGGAGTTTCCACAGTTACAGGCTTACGATTGGTCGACATTCAAAGTTGAACAGTCAGTAGTCTCTGATTGATTAGTTCCCGCCTTTTGGCCAGACCACAAACGGTCAGGGGTGTTCCAGATAGTCAGGCTGATTCCGGGAACCGTTGTTTTGCTCAACCCAAGAGGGAAGGGGAGTTCGGTTACAACACACACGCGGTATCTTTCCTTTGTTTTCTCAAATCTATTCAACAAACATTTATCTGGTGATTACTACATTTCAGTCCCTAATATACTCAGTGTAAAACAGAAAAGCCAGCCCATGAACATTATGGATACTGCATTCCAGAATAAGAGATAGATATTAAAGCACGAATAAAAAGGAGCAATATATAACTAATTATTTGAGTGGGGGAAAAAAAAAGAATTGAAAATAAAATGAGCAAAGAGCTCTGTCCCGAGGTCTAGGCAGTTATCTTACCTGTGGTACAATCTGTAACATAATCATTGGATATTGACTTGGAAGGCTGGTTAGTCCTTTAGCTTAATAACTACAGGGCACCATGTGGATTTCTGTCTCTTTCTCTCTCTGCCCTCAAGACCACAGCTTTTCTATGGTCACTTCTTGATACTTTCAAAGGAGTTGACACAAACAAAATAATTTGTTTCTTTGAACCAGAAGCTTCTGATTGTGGCCTCATCCTGCTGTGTTTGAAAACTGTGTTTTCTAGTTTATCCTTGTTTTTTTTTTTCCATTTTCATAATTTTCATTCCTTTTCCTTCTTCTTTATCGATCTTTCTCTTCAGAACGTCAGTGGGCCTTAGAGTTGCCAGTTAGGGCCAGTAGAAAAACACACTTCTCATTTCAGGTTTATATTGTATCTGATCAAACTGCAAATTTTTCCTCTGGAAACATTTACTGAGTTGCCTAATATGGTCCACAGGGGTCCTGTGTCTTGAGCACACGCCAGTGAATAAAACACACCCTCTCTCGCTGCTTTCAGGAACCGTAGTTGTTTAAATTTCCAAATGTCATCTCTTTGCTGATTCTTTTTCCCTTCATACAATCCACAGTATTTGCAGGAACTTCCCCGCCAATGACTAGATTTAACATTAGAGTGTGTCTTAGCACTGGCTGGAAAAAAAAATGTTTTACACGCCCACGCATGTGCTTTGCATTTAAAGAAAAAGTCATTAGTGAACAGAAGTGGTGAAGTATATTAGCAAGTTAATTATACTAGATGGCCAAAACAGAAAAGAAAAAAAAAAAAAAAGCATAAAACTGAACACAATACAAATGTTTTGCATCTGATCCCAACTAAGCCCTCACTGCTACCCATAAATCCATCTCTGTGCCCAAGTTGGTTTCTTCCCGGATTCCCCACAGTCATGTCAAACGCCTGTCTGTCTTTCAAAACAGACTCCCATTCTCTTGCTCTGGCCCAAGTTGTACTTCACAAAGCAGACAGTTACCATCAGGCAGCAATCCTAGCCACTCCCCACCTTCTCTGTCTCCTGGGCGCACTTATTTGCTTTGAAATCCATTTCAGATTCAATATGTGAAAAATGTATTAAAAAAAAAAAAAGAAACTTGGGGCACCTGTGTAGCTCAGTCAGTGAAGCGTCTGACTTCGGCTCAGGGTATGATCTCGCAGTCTGTGAGTTCGAGCCCCGCCACAGGCTCTGTGCTGACAGCTCAGAGCCTGGAGCCTGTTTCAGATTCTGTGTCTCCCTCTCTCTCTGCACCTCCCTCACTTGCTCTCTGTCTCTCTCAAAAATAAACATTAAAAAAATAAATAAATAAAATCTTTAAAACAAAACGCTGCCCATCTAACCTTTTACACACGGAGCACTCAATGTTTTTTCTCTTCCCTCTCTTGACACAGAGCTTCAAAATTCACCAGTTATGCAAGCCAGGAACCTGGACTCATACCTTAGCCAAGCTTCTTTCTTTCTTCTTCCCGCAAATTCAAATTAATTCTTATTCATTCATTGACAAATAATAGAGAACATTTACCTACTTGTCTTGAAGATAAAGTAGTAAAAGAAAAACAAATCCCCCATTTCCTCTGGACTAACATTTTAGTGAGGGAGACAACCATAAACAAAAGGGACTGATTGTATACATTCAACAAATATTCACTGAGTGGCTACTTTGTGTTCCACATTTTCTCCAGGCACTGGGAAGCACATTTCAAGGTAATAAACAAAGCAGACAAAAGCCTGTCTTCCTAAAGGTTCCTTCCATTCTAATGGGACAGGAGCCGATCAATCAATCCATCAAAAGAGTATATTTCATAGTGATAATAGTAATAAGAACAAAGAACAAAATGAGAACAAAATATAAAGCAGAGGTGGGAGATATGCAATGACCCACTGGGGGTAGTGAAATGGTAGATGGGTAGGGAAGGCTCATCCCATCCCAGATAAGTGAATTTTCATAAGCCATGTAGCTGTTGGGGGAAGAGCAGACAGGCAGAGGGAACCAAAAACACAGGTGCCCTGATATGGGGTCATGCTAGGCTCCTTGAGGGTCATGTTCCCTGAAGTGGAACAAACTAGAGGGAGAAGAGAGGAAGGTTGCATGAGAGATGTGAGATCATTTAGGTCTGTGCTGATCAGTTATACTCTTAGCAGCACCATTTAAAAGCTTTGGCTTTGCTCTGAAAGAGGTGGAAAGTGGTTGCTCAGGGCAACATGAGAACATGTCACTTGGTTAGGTAGCAGGTTAAGATGGTCCTTAAGATCTACCCCTTCCTGATATACATGCCCTGTATTATTTCAGCACTGTGAATATAATAGGTTTTTCTACTGTGATTAGGCTCTTTCATACGTAGCACAGGTGACTTAAAAAAATGGAGATTATCTGGGTGGGCCTGACCTAATCACATGAGCCCTGTAAAAATAGTTTTCTTTGGCTGGTAACAGACTCAGAATGAGGAGGATTTGACTGTCTTTGATGTAGTGGGGGGTGGGTGGGGCATGTGCCACGGAATGTAGGTGGCATCTCATTGCTGAGAGTAGCCCCCTGCTGGCAGCCAGCATAGAAATGGGAATTCAATCCTCCAACCACAGGAACTGGATTCTCTCAACAAGCAGATTCTTCCTTAGTCCCGGGTGAGAACTCAGCCCAGCTTTGGGATACAATGAGCAGAGAACCCAACAACACCTTGCCAAACTTCTGGTCTACAGGAGAGGTGGGGGCGTGAGGACATGAGTGCTCTTTTAAATGAGGAAATTTGTGATGTTAAGCGTCCGACTTCAGCTCAGGTCATGATCTCACAGTTCATGAGTTTGAGCCCCATGTCGGGCTCTTTGCTAACAGTGAGAGCCTGGAGCCTGCTTCAGGTTCTGTGTGTGTGTGTCTCTCTCTGCCCCTCCCCCCCCCCCCCCCCCTCTCTCTCTCTCTCTCTCTCTCTCTCTCTCTCTCTCTCCAAGATAAGTAAACATTAAAAAAAAAACCTTTAACTGATAAATTTGTGGTGATTTGTTAAGCAGCAAGATAAAACTAATACAGTCTCTTAACCTTACAATCTCAAATATGTTTAACTCAATCCCTTAAATCATTAGTAATATTCCTGAACTTCATCAGGAATAAGTGTTGTCACACATGTATGAGTCAGAATGGGTTCAAAGAGAATTAGGAAAATAGTATCATGCTAAATTTGTAATATTATGTATCTGATTATACATGTCAAAGTAAATATATTAGAGGTTGACCTTCTGGGAATCTGCTTTATGACTCTTTCGCATGGATAGGAGATTGATGCTAGTTTAATGCCACATTCTACCTGTCAAACTTCAGAAAAGCATGCTGTTTTTAGAGAAAGCTTTCTTCTCTGTACAGACCGGTAAACAAAAGCTAAAATTTAGAATTCTTCCAACTACAGTTACACGTTAGCCTCAGTTCTGGTTATGTCATATAATGTGACATTGAATGTTAAGTTGAAATTCATTTTGAAAAGTAAGACAAAATGGCTTTGTGTAATTCAAAAACTCTGTTCCAAATGTTAAGGAAAATACATCGGAAATGTGTTTTGAAAATGGAAAAAATAATAGAACTTACTAAATAACAATATTCTTAAGTGAAGTCACTTAAGGAGCATTCCTTGAAAGCTTTCAGCAAGATATTGTTGATCACAACCTTAATCACCAAAATACAGGTGGTCTTTTTTCAAAAGTTCTTGTTAGGCCCCTTTGTTTTTATGAAAGAACTACATTTGTACCTGCTTTCGTTAACCCAAAGAAATATTAAGAGGATTTTTCCCTTAAAAAAAAAATGGCTGCTTGTGAAAATTGTATCACCGTTGGCTTTGCAATGTGTCATTATAAAGGCTCGGCGCACCCCGAGGTATGACAGTAGCGCCCCCAGCGGCCTCCTCAGGAACTACACTCAGCGTCTGAGTACGAGCCAGTAGAGCTTTGAATTATATTCGTGAGCACCTGTGCTGTACCTCCATTGATTTTGCGTATCCATTAACAAGATGTGTCCCAAGGTATTAGAAAAGACTAAAAGAGGTTATCTTGGGGTCTAGGAATGCTTGACGTTTTTTCCATATAAATTAATGGTAATTGCATCTTCACTTTATGCCAGTTCATCTGATGAAATGTTTCCTAGGAACGCTCTCTTTCAGGATGGCTGCGAGGGTGGGGTGGGGCAGGGGGAGGGCGGGCAGACTGTAATGGCTTTCTGCTACAATCGATTCTCCAACTTAAATCTGCTTTAGACTTGTAATAATTACAAAACAGGGCACTGATTCTTCTAAATCATCTGTCTTCAGTTTCATATCCGTACTCACAGCAATTTCTAGAAAACTGCCACCATTATTTTTGATGGTGGTTATCACCTATGAAGCTCGAAGAGCTTTCCACGCAATCTAACTCCACCTTTCAATTTCTAGTTTCTAAACGAATCTCTATTGAAAATGTTGAACAAGTGCATGTCTACTAGAGAAATAGCTTCTGGTTAGTGGTTATGGCAAAATGGGCTCTACAGAGCACACAGCTAGCACAAACACTACACCCCAACACATTCCAAATCCCCCCTTCTTGCATTTTTCTTCAATACTAAGTTCAGGTAGTATCTTTTGTGAAAACTCTGACTACACAAGGCTTGATTAGATATCCTTCCCATGAGGTCCCATTGCTCTCAATACATAAATCTTTCTGAAAAGTTAACACAGATATGGGGCACCTGGGTGGTTCAGTGGGCTGGTTAAGCATCCAACCTGTGATTTTGGCTCAGGTCATGATCTCACGGTGCCTGAGATGCAGCCCCACATGGGGCTCTGCACTGCCAACATGGGGCCTGCTTGGGATTCTCTCTCTTCCTTTCTCTCTTCCCCTCCTCTGCTCATGCTCTCTCTTTCTCTCTAAAAATAAATAAATAAACTTCTAAAAAGTTAACACAGATCACTGTAATTATGTATTTGTTATCTGAGTTCCATCTGAACTGTGAGCTCAAGATCCCAGGAAATTTTTTGTGTCTTTCTACCTCTGGTACTTAGTGTAGATCGGATACAATGTGATGATACAGTCCCCTGGGCAGATATCTGAACCCATCATGCAAGCCATCAGCCACCATGACGTCACCAACCATAGCACACTGAATAAGCCAAGGCTCTTGTTGACACAGTGGGCGTAGATACTTCTAGATGCCCAAGCCCAGAGCATCCTATGATACGGATTTTTTTGGAATGTAGATTAACTTATAATCATATTGTAAAGTTCAAAAAAACTTTGTATTGGGCTGAACTTGAACTTGGGCTACATGCAATATGCTGTATATTTTTGTTGTTGTTGTTGTTGTTGTTCCAGGATTTTATTTAAGTTAAAGTTAGTTACCATACGGCACATAGTGAAGTATTGGTTTCAGGAGTAGATTTTAGTGATTCATCACTTGCATAAAATACCCATTGTTCTTCCCAATAAGTGCCCTCCTTAATGCTCATCAACTATTTAGCCCATCCCACCACCCAACTCCCTTCCAGCAACCCTCAATTTGTTCTCTGTATGTAAGAGTTTCTTTTGGTTTGCCTCCCGCTCTGTTTTTATCTTGTTTTATTTTTTTTTCCCTTTACCTAAGTTCATCTGTTTTTTTTTTCTTAAATTATACCTATGAGTGAAATCATATGATGTTTATCTTTCCTAACTGGCTTATTTTGCTTATGATAATACACTAGTTCCATCCACGTTGTTGCAAATTTCATTCTTTTTGATAGCCGAGCAATATTCCATTGTTTATATATATACCACAACTTCTTTATTCATCAGTCAATGGATATTTGGGCTATTTCCATAATTTGGATATTGTTGATAATACTGCTATAAACATTGGGGTGCATGTGCCCCTTCAAGTCAGCATTTCTGGATCCTTTGGAAAAATACCTACTAGGGTAGCTCTATTTTTACTTTTTGAGGAAACTCCACACTGTTTTCCAGAATGGCTGTATCAGTTTGCATTCTCACCAACAGTGTAAGAGGGTTTCCCTTTCTCCACACCCTGGTCAACATCTATGGTTTCCTGAGTTGTTAATCTCAGTCATTCTGACAGGTTTGAGGTGGTATATCTTCGTGGTTTTTATTCGTATTTCCCTGATGATGAGTGATGTTGAGCATCTTTTCATGTTTCTGTTAGCCATTTGTATGTCTTTGGAGAAATGTCTGTTCATGCCTTCTGCCCATTTCTTAACTGGATTATTTATTTTTTGGTTGTTGACTTAGATAAGCTTTTTATAGATTTTGGATACTAACCCTTCATACAATATGTCATTTGCAAATATCTTCTTCCATTCCAAAGGTTGCCTTTCAGTTTTGTTGATGGTTTCCTTCACTGTGCAGAAGATTTTTATCTTGATGAAGTCCCAATACTTCAGTTTTGCTTTTGTTTCCCTTTCCTACAAAGACATTTCTAGTAAGAAGTTGCTATGGCTAAGGTCAAAGATGTTGCTGCCTGTGTTCTTTTCTAGGATTTTGATGATTTCCTGTCTCATATGTGGGTCTTTAATCCATTTTGAATTTATTTTTGTATACAGTGTAAGAAAGTGACCCAGCTTCCTTCTTCTACATGTCACTCTCCAGTTTTCCCAACACCATTTGTTGAAGAGTTTGTCTTTTTTCCAGACTTTACTGCTTTGTGGAAAATTAGTTGGCCATATAGTTGTGAGTCCATTTCTGCCTTCTCTATTCTGTTCCATTGATCTATGTGTCTGTTTTTGTGCCAGTACCATAATGTCTTGTTGATTACAGCTTTTGTATACAGCATGAAGTCCAGAATTGTGATGCCTCCCACTTTGCTTTTTTTTCAACATTATTTTGGCTATTTGGGGTCTTTTCTGGTTCAATAGAAATTTAGAATTGTTTGTTCTAGCTCTGTGAAAAGTGATGGTGTTATTTTGATAGGGGTTGCACTGAATGTGTAATTTGTTTTGGGTAGTATATACATTTTAACAATATTTGTTCTTCCTATCCACGAGCATGGAATGTTTCCATTTCTTTGAGTCTTCTGCAGTTTATTTCATAAGTATTCTATAGTTTCTAGAGTACAGATCTTTTACCTCTTTGATTAGGATTATTCCTAGGTATCTTATGGTTTTTGGTGCAATTGTAAATGGGATTGATTCCTTGATTTCTCTTTCTGCTGCATCATTATTTGTGTATAGAAATGCAACAGATTTCTGTACATTGATTTTAGATCCTGTGACTTGCTAAATTCATGGATCAGTTCTAGCAATTTATTGGTGCTGTCTTTCAGGTTTTCTACATAGAGTATCATGTCATCTGTGAAGAGTGAAAGTTTTACATCTTCCTTGCTGATTTGGATGCCTTTCATGTCCTTTTGTTGTCTGATTGTTGAGGCTAGGACTTCTAGTTCTAGGTTGAACAACAGTGGTGAGAGTGGACATCCCTGTCATGTTCCTGACCTTAGGGAAGAAGCTCTTAGTTTTTCCCCATTGAGGATGATTCACTGTGGGTCTTTTGTATATGGCCTTTATGATGCTGAGGTATGTTCCTTCTATCCCTACTTTCTTGAGAGTTTTTATCAAGAAAAATGCTATATTTTTTCAAATGTTTTTTCTGCATCTATTGAGGGAATCATATGGTTCTTATCATTTCTTTTATTAATGTGCTGTATCATGTTGATTGATTTGTGGATATTGAACTACCCCTGTAGTCCAAGTCCAAGTCCAATAAATCCCACTTGATCGTGGTGAATAATTCTTTTAATGTACTATTGGATTTGATTTGCTAGTATCTTGTTGAGAAATTTTGCATCATGGGGTATTGGCCTATAATTCTCCTTTTTAGTGAGATCTTTGTCTGGTTTTGGAATCAAGGTAATGTTGGCCTCATAAAATGAGTATGGAAGTTTTCCTTCCATTTCTATTTTTTGGAAGAGTTTCAGAAGAATAGGTATTAATTCTCTTTAAATGTTGGGTAGACAACACAAGAAAACACAGGTGTTGGTGAAGATGAGGAGAAAGGGGCATCCTCTTGCACTGTTGGTGGGAATGCAATGCGGTGCAGCCACTCTGGAGAATAGTATGGAGATTCTTCAAGAAGCTAAAAATAGAACTATCCTATGACCCAGCAATTGAACAATTAGCTATTTATCCAAAGGATACAAAAATATAGATGTGAAGGGGTACATTCACCCCAGTGTTTATAGCAGCATTATCAAGAATAGCCAAACTAGGGAGAAACCCCAAATATCCATTGACTGATGAATGGATAAAGAAACATTTTTCAGAATTTTTCCCTTCCCACTTTATTCCAGATTTCATGTGCTTTTGTTTTTGATCACTTTTGTTTATAGACTCCAGACCTCAGGATGTCACTCTCATAAATTAAAATATAAGTAGGTTAAATGTGGACCTATTTTGTGTTTATATCTTGAATGCAGTTGCCTTCCAAAAGCTGTCATTCATTTTAAGACATTTCAAGAGAACTTGCCTCTTGACAACTGAAAAAAAAAAAAGTTCTTCAGAAAGACAATAGAGCTCCATACCATTGCCATTTTTGCGGGGTTTTATCTTCAGTGAAGCAAGTCTTGTTAAATTTTTTTTTTTAATGTTGAATAAAAGGTGAAGATGGCAACTGGAAGTACAAACAATGGCTAAACAGAATAACCAGGACAATGCAGGTATTTCTGGAAGCCTAGAAACAGAAATGATGTTCAAACCCACACATTTCATAGATGGACTTTTGGCCCTTTAAATAGCATCACAAACCAAGTTACATAAGGGTATTAGTCTGGTTACCAAGGGGACAAAATTAATCAAGGTAGGACGTTGGAAGGAGCAAATATCTACAGTATGACAAATGTCTACTTGGACTCCCGGTGTAGGTACTTACAGAACTACATATCCACATATAACAGAGAGCTCTGGGCACCTGGAAACAAGTATGGCAACACAGCTAACCAATTGCTATGTAATTCTGAAGGCTGTTTGAGCTTCTTCAATTGTTGTTTAAGTGAGGCCCAAATAGCAGCCACAGGAGACAAAATCCATAAAGAACACAGCTTCCAACAACAGAATAGAGTCCTGTCCTGCTTGGAAACGGTAAAAGACGGCAGGGTTTTGAGTACAACAGTGGAAAATGGTGTTATAATGTTGCATAATGATCCCACTGTGAGGCTATGAGGCTGGGTAAGATTGGCTACAGCTGTGTTGATATACTTTGAACAAAGTGTGAAAAGAACCGCTGGACAGTCTCTTTTCCCTTATGGTTCCACAGGATTACGGGTCTAAGAGCATCGTCAGGAGCTTTTGCAAAGCACACGGGCACACACAGCAGACATACAGAGGCATAAACTCACACTCAGTTCTTGTACATGTAGAACACTTGTCTATGAGGGAGAGAAGAGACACTGTGGCCATCGACAATACCAGGCAAAGTAAGTTTAATGTAAAGTGAATTTTCACAAGCCTCTCATGCACAGTTGGGAATGAGAGTTCTGCCACAAAAACGTATCCCAAAGGAGAATCATTACCCAAACTGTACGTCTCCCCATCTCCCTCCAATATTAGAATTGCAAATTCAGATGATTCTTATCAAGTCAGTCTTGGCATGGCAAATCTGAAGCAAGGTCTATCCCAATAACCGAGGATTGGCTCATCATTATTTCATAGAAAAGAGGCACCAACAGAATGAGATATCTAGAAGGTAGAGTCAGCAAGAGGAAAAGCAGCTGAAAGTCCTTTGTCGTGTGCAAGGTTGTGTTCAAGACTTCTCAGTAGCATCCAGAGGACCAATATCTTCCATAGAAACATGGGCGATAGCAGCTATATCCGTAACCTCCATAGCCAGCACCATAGCCACAGCCATAGCCACAGCCACAGCCATAGCCGCAGCCCAGGCCGCCAAGGCCATAGCCCAGACCGCCATAGTAGTTGCCGTAGTAGTAACTCATGGTTTCAAGAGTTGACGATTTAGGTGAGAGCAGCGTCTGCTTACAGAATATGAACTTCTGTTTCCTCGAGGCCTTTTATACACCCTCAGTAGTGCATGTGGCAAACCACAAGTGATAATGCCGTGCATTTTATCCACTAATCTGGATGAAAACCATGTCATTAACAGTGCATTCATTTACAGGAGAAGCCCTCACACCCATTCATTTGAGGATTCCTTTGCTGCTGCCTCTAAATGCTTTCAAGTACATAGTATATACTTCATAGTGAAAACAAATTTACTGTCTTATTTCATCTCTATAACGAAGCTTCATGAGTTTGCATGGCTTGAAAACCACACGTATTATTTACGCTTGCCATGAAATAATAACATCATCCCTCTTCAGACTTAAAGGACAAATGCACAGAAGCCAGAGGTTGCAAGAGCAGGATCTAAATCAACATTGCCTTGAATTTTGTTTTGAGAGAGAGCCTCAATGTCCAGAGAAACACTGCTTTTTGTTTTGTTTCAGTCTTCTGACAGGACGGATTCTGGTACTTGGTTACAAGTAATTTGTGTGGCCAAATTCCTGAATACTGTCATTCTCATTAGTTTGCATGTTTTTTATGTGGTTGTATGGTGTTTAGTTTTATATGCATCAACATTTCTTAAGCATGAGCTACCTAAAATATGTTTACCAGTAAAAACTATGTGTGTAATATTGATGTATTGTGTATATTGAGGTATGTAGAGTAAAATGTATATAATATAGATGTGTGTGTGTGTGTACATTGAGGTGTGTGTAGTAAAGTGCATAGATTGAGAGGTAGATTTAATGTGGTAATGTCTAGGGGTTGCTTATAGCATAACAAATAATAATGGTATAAAAAGTATAGTACAAATATGGCAGGAACACTCTATTTACCCCAGAAAGGATCAGAGTCTTTATGAAACAGAGTTATTTGAGGCAAAAAAGCATTAATTTTCAATGGATGGAGATTTAAAAAATATCTATATTAAATCTTTAGATCATTTTCTTGACACAATTCCAATGGTGATAATAATTGAAAAAGATAGAGACATAACTTTTATTATTAAATAACTCTATGAACATTTTGTTATAGGAAAACTAACCATTCTTTATCTCTATATTGTTCGAGATGATTGCTTCAGCTTAAGTGTACTATTAAGTTTTATCGTCAATGTTAAAAGCATGTGTATACTTCAGGAATGAACACTGAAATAAGGCAAGGATTTCTGTAACTGCCGTTGTTACTGAACATCTTTCTGTAGAGGATGTCAATCCACCTGAAAAAGAAAATAGACCAAGAGATAATATAGTGAAATGGAAATATCATTATAAAATCGACGGTATGGTCGCAGTTGGAAAACAACAAAATCAAACCAACTACCAATGAGAGTAACAAGAGACTATAGTTAGATGGGTAGTTATAAAATAAACATTACATGATTACAGACCTTTATGTATCCTAACAAAGTCTTTTAGAAAGTATAATTGAATAATAGCTTACTTCAATTTGAATAACAATGTCAGATAGAGCGATGGATTTAAGGAGGAATGTGCATGACATTGGTGAAAAAATTATATGGAACGACTACAGAAGGCCAGAATGGATAAAGAGTTATGCCATGTATTTCACTGTATGAGAAGATAAAATATAGAAATGATTATAGCCCTTCTCATTTTAATTCATAACTATAATAGAAACCTCATCAACATCACAGTGTAATTTGGGGGGAAATTTCCAAAATTATCTTAATATTTATCTGAAAAAAAGAAGGTAGTTTTCCACAAATTATTTAACATACAATGTAGTATTGATTTCAGGAGTAGAACCCAGTGATTCATCTCTTACATATAATATCCAATGCTCATCACAAGTGCCCTCCTTAATGCCCATCACCCATTTAGCCCATCCCTCTTCACCCACCTCCACTCTAGCAACCTTCAGTTTGTTCTCTGTATTTAAGAGTCTCTTATAGTTTGCCTCCCTCTCTTTTTTTATCTTATGTTTCCTTCCCTTCCCCTATGTTCATCTGGTTTGCTTCTTAAATTCCACATATGAGTGAAATCATATATTTGTCTTTCTCTGACTGACTTACTTCATTCAGTGTAATATACTCCAGTTCCATCCACGTTGTGGCAAGTGGCAATATTTCAGATTTCTTTCTTTTTTATCTCCATGTAGTATTCCAGTGTGTGTGTGTGTGTGTGTGTGTGTGTGTACACACATACATACATACCACATCTTCTTTAACCATTCATCATTTGATGGACATTTGGACTCTTTCCACAATTTGGCTATTGTTGACAATGCTGCTATAAACATCGGGATGCATGTATCCCAACGGATTAGTATTTTTGTAACCTTTAGGTAAATACGTAGTAGTGCAATTGCTGGGTTGTAGGGAAATTCCATTTTTAAGTTTTTGAGGAAACTCTATATTGTTTTCCAGAAGGGTTGCACCAGTTTTCATTCCCATGAACAGTATAAGAGGGTTCCCCTTTCTCCCCATCCTTGCCTGCACCTGTTGTTTCTTTGTTGTTGATTTTAGCCATTCTGACAGGTGTGAGGTGATATCTCATTCTAGTTTTGACTTGTATTTCTCTGATGATGAATGATGTTGAGCATCTTTCCATGTGTCTGTTGGCCATCTGGATGTCTTCTTTGGAAAAATGTCCATTCATGTCTTCTGCCCATTTTTTAATTGGATTATTCATTTCTGAGGGTTTTCAGTTTTGTAAGTTCTTTAGATATTTTGAATATGTCATCTGCAAATACCTTCTCCCATCCCATAGGTTGTCTTTTACTTTTGTTGGTGGTTTCCTTCACTGTGCAGAAGTCTTTTTATTTTGATGAAGTCCCAACAGTTTATTTTTGCTTTTTTTCCCCTTGCCTCAGGAGACATACCTAGTAAGAAGTTACTACAGTCAATGTCAAGACATTACTGCCTGTGTTCTCCTCTAGGATTTTAATGTCTTCCTGTCTCACATTTAAATCGTTAATCCATTCTGAATTTATTTTTGCGTATGGTGTTAGAAAGTGGTCCAGTTTCATGCTTTTGCATGTTGCTGTGCAGTTTTCCCGATGCTGTTTGTTGAAGAGACTGTCTTTTTTCCATTGGATATTCTTTCCTGCTTCGTTGAAGATTAATTTGCCATATAGCTCTGGTGTGTTACTGGCTTTTCTATTCTGTTCTATTGATTTATGTGCATATTTTTGTGATAGTGCCATAGTTGTTTGATCTCTACAGTTTTGTAATATAGCTTGAAGTCCAGAACTGTGATGCCTCCAGCTTTGCTTTTCTTTTTCAAGTTTGCTTTGGCCATTCAAAGTCTGTTGTGGTTCCATACAAATTTTAGGATTGTTTGTTCTAGCTCTGTGAAAAATGTTGTTGGTATTTTGATACAGATTGCATTAAATGTGTAGATTACCTTGTGCAGTATAGACATTTTAATAATATTTGTTTTTCCAATCCCTGAGCATGGACTATTTTCCCATTTCTTTGTGTTTTATTCAGTTTCTTTCATCTGTGTTTTATAATTTTCAGGGGATAGATGTTTTCCTCTTTGGTTAGGTTTGTTCTTCGGTCTCTTTTGGTTTTTGATGCAATTGCAAATGGGATTAATTTCTTCATTTCTCTTTCTGCTGCTTCATTATTGGTGAATAGAAATAGATTTCTGTATGTTGATTTTGTATCCTGTGACTTTACTGAATTCGTGTATCAAATCTAGTGATCTTCTGGTGGACTCTTCCAGGTTTTCTATATATGTACTATCATGTCATCTGCAACTAGTGAAAATTTTACTTCTTCCTTGCCGATTTAGATGCCTTTCATTTCTTTTTGTTGTCTGATTTCTATGGCTAGGACTTCCAATACAATATTAAATAACAGTGGTGAGAGTGGACATCCCTGTCTTATTCTTGACCCTAGAAGAACAGCTCTCAGTTTTTCCCCATTGAGGATATTAGTTCTGGTTTTTGTTTGTTTGTTTGTTTGTTTGTTTTGTTTCTTTTTTTTCCTTTTTTTTTTTTTGGTATATGGCCTTTATTATGTTGAGGTATATTTTCTCTAAACCTACTTTGTTGAGCATTTTTACTAAGGATGCCGTCTTTTGTCAAAAGCCTTTTCAGCATCTATTGAGAGGATCATATGGTTCTTATCCTTTCTTTGATTAATGTGGTGTATTACATTGATTTTTTTGTGAATATTGAACCACCTTTGCAAACCAGGAATAAATCCCACTTGATCATAGTGAATGATTCTTTTAATGTACTGTTGCATTTGGTTTGCTAGTATTTTATTGAAAATTTTTGCATCCATGTTCATCAGAGATATTGGCCTATAGTTCTCTTTTTAATGTTTATTTATTTTTGAGAGACAGAGAGTGGGCAGGGGAAGGGCAGAGAGAGAGGGGGACAGAGGATCCAAAGCTGGCTCTACACTGGCAGCAGTGAGCTTGATGCGGGATTAGAACTCACAAACTGCGAAATCATGACCTGAGCCGAAGTCGGACATTCAACTGACTGAGCCACCCAGGACCCCCTGTAGTTCTTGCTTCTAGTGGAGTCTTTATTTGGTTTTGGAATCAGGGTAATACTGCGTAGAATGAATTGGGAAGTTTTCTTTCCTTTTCTGTTCTTTGTTTGTTTTTTTGTTTTTTTTGTTTTGTTTTGTTTTTTGTTTTGGACTAGTTTGAGAATAGGTATTAAGTCTTTCTTCTTTGAATGTTTGGTAGAATTCATTTGGTTATCTTTTTAAAATATATACTGACTCCTATTGTGTTTGAAAATGATGACCATTACCAACACCTAGCAGCTATATACTCCAAATGCTTGAAGTAATTATATTATTTGCTAGAATTATCACTGATTAGATAAAGATTACATTTGTAACAATGAAGTAATGGTGCCTTAGGCAGTGTCACAAAATTCTGAAGGTTATGTATCCTTCAATATACCGTGTAATTAAAAATTGTGCATATTATTTTTACAAAGAAAAATGTATGAACACAGCATTTTAAATATGATCTCAAGAGATGAATGGGAAGCCAGTAGTTCAAGGCCCATGAAGTTAGAAAAAAGCTACATTAGATGATTTCAGAAGCCAGGCAATTGGAGCTTTGTGTGGGACACTCAAATTACTAAAGTATTGAGATATGAAGTGTCTTTTTTAATAGCAAAGAGCATTGATCTTGCTATTTCCAATTTCCCTTCACTCATAGGCAAAGGAAAATAGTCATTGTCCTACGTGTTTGTAACAGTCAACTTTTTGAACTTTGTTATTACTTTCAGAAAGGGATGAGTAGATTAACCACTTGAAAATGAAAGTTATGGATTGTTATGAAGGAAATTTGTCTCATGTTTTGGAATATCTTGGGACTGGGGTCTTTTACTAGTAATAACTATAGTCGGTGAGGAAAATGTTGACTGGATCTAGGCATACGGTGTAAAGTTCACCTAGCACAGGTCAAGTATTGACTGAGAAAGGGGCCATCAAGGCTTTAGTGGGGTTCTTTTGGATCTTGGGGTTACGGTAAAGAACACAAGTTTTCTTCAGGGCAAAAGTGACCTTAATATAAGACTTCAAGTACTTTTAGTCACATTAAGATGATCAAATACATTGTGTAGTGACTTTATTAAGTTATCCTAGTCTGATATCATTAAACATTCAGTTTATGTAACTCCCTATGTTCTAATTCTTGGCCCAGAACACAACTTTCTGATTATTATCAGTCTTGCCTTTCCTTTCAGGAAGAAAGTAAGCTTATTATATTGGGTTTAAGCCTTTTGGCCATTCTGACAGTGATTTCTCAGGGTACATTAATAAATTGGCCTCTGATAATGATTTCGTTCCCCAAATAAAATAGAGATGATATGGTGATAAAATGTGCTTTGAGTATTTCCATTTCCCTGTAGCAGTAATTTGTCTCGTAAATTAATAAAGTGATCTAGTTATAATTTGGATTTCCATGTAGGTTAGCTATAAGGAGAATTCACAAATCAAGCAAACTCAAGTATTACAGTTCCTGCAACAATTATTTCTTATTGTATATTAATGAGTTGGCATTATGTTTTATAGATGATTCACTTGAACTTGTTAATGTTAGTCAGCCCCTGAGAAATGGATTTGTTCTCAACGTACTAGCTGAACCAAACGATCTCACTGAGCCTACAAGCCGAAGAACTAGATTTTGGAGAGGGATAAACTTATCAGGGCAATTGATATTTTCCCTAGAGTCTTCTGGGGATTAGACTTTTTTTTTTCTCTTCTCAGGAGATTCTGGATTCTTCTTCTGTCTTCTGTGAGCTAAGAAGTATTTAGCATACAATGAAATTATTTTGGTCAACATGTGCTTGGGGCTAACCCCCATGCCCATTGTATTCCACGGTATATATTTACCCAGCCCATTTCTTTAACACATTTATTGAACAATATTCTGGAACAGACTGATGGATAAGCACAAAAACTTGCATAGCAGTTACTGTCATTGCCCTTGTGTATGTCTCAGGGATGTGGTCCACTACCTGCACTTCTATGGCAACTAAAGATTGATTTTGCTTATAATATTGCAGGTTTCTACCTTAATGTATTAGTAGGTTAAATATTATATTCTCCTTTACAGTTAGCTGTCTTTGTTTAATTCATGAAGCTCGTTATATCTTCGTTTACCATTTTTTAACCCCATAAACTAACCATCAGGACTACCTGACCTTTTGCTTTATGTGTTTGAAATTTCTCCCTTGTACTGCCCAGAGGCCTCTACACTGTAAACAAGACAATTACTCTCATGTCCATACCCTGGCAGCCTAACCCTAACTGTCTAACCCTAACTGTTTCAGAAAATACTGAGATGGTTCATATAGAAACAGTAATGTAAAGTAAATCACAAACTGCATTAACTAGTGGGGAGTCATGGTTAAATCTGAGTTTTCTTTAGCTCTTTCCTCTGAGACCAAAAAACAGATTGATTCAAATTCCACAGTACTGCAGTATTACAAATATAATGCTCATATTCTTAAAAAGCAAACAAACAAAACCCATGGCAGGCAAAGTGACTTTCATAAAATTCTAGTCAAGGTAGCTAACTGTTCAAGCACATGCTTCCCACTTAACCACAATGTAGAATCTCTGAATCCCTGGTATTCTTCCAAAAATCTAACCTAGAATTCAGTGAAATAAGATAGTTGTCTGAACTTAGTGAAGCTAAAAAAATTTATACAGGATTCTTGAATGTGATGCTCATGATTTTTTTATGTACAGTTTTCTAAAATATATCCTAAGATAAATTCAAATTGGGAGAGTTAAACATCTGGATGATGACATTTTTCTCCAGCCACAATAGGATTACACTTATTGATTTGCTCTTTGTAGTTATGCCATCTGTTATTGTTGAGCACTCTGATAAGAGCAAGTTTTCTGAAGTTTATTCTTGTAATGACAAGAAAAATAAAACTTGACTTCAAAGAGTATGGATCCTTACATTACATTCTACTTACAGTATAGATATAATCTACTACATTATATAGCTTACAGTTTATGATGAACATTCATGCAAGTTTGTTTTCTAGCTCTCAGGACCAGACATAATATCATACGGGAAGCAGATTTACTTTTATCTTATAGACACTAACTCATATAATTAATACCTATGATATTCACCAGAAAATATTAAACCAAAGTCATGGATCATTCCTAAAAAACAAACAAGACTTCAAAGTATACAATGCACGTGATAATCATAATAATTCATCCCAAAGATAAGACACAGAACAATGATAAAAGTATACGCACAAATATGTTTATCTCAGTTTTTTATAATAGTTTGTATAATATTAAGAACAAAAGTGGCAAATAATCTACATGTACAACAATAGAGTAATAGTAAAATAAAGTACACAGACAGCATGGAATACTCTGTTATGATTAAAAACAATGTTTATAAGGGATTTTAATGCCATGGGAAATCCCTAGTGATATAATGCTAATTAACAAAGGCAGTACACAAAAATCACTGTATGGTTTTAATAATCTAAGTTACATAAAATCTCAAAGAAAAATATGGGGACAGGGGTTAATAATATTGTATATCTTGCAGGATTGTTGTGAGAGCAAAAAGGATATGAGAAGTTAGTATGATAGTTCCCACGACATAAACACTCATTAAGTGTTGGCTTTCATTACTGTGCAAAATGTAGGTGAATGCTCTTTTTAAGACATATAGAACACAGACATCATCCGTAAAGTAGGTGCATATAAAGAACATTTACCTAAAAGCCTTAATCGACAGAAGAAGAAAACATTCATTTACCAGAGTAAGGGTAATGTTCTCCAGGATAATTCTCTCAGCTGGATATGTGCACAGAACAAGAGGATGCCTCTTAAGCAGCTGGCACAAGGACTTGAAATGGAACATTTAGTTAAAAGAATTCAAAAATAGATTGAAGGCACATAACTGAAGACAGAATCTGCCAAGATCCTGGGTTCCCAGGAAACATAACTGAGCAGACCAGTGAGTTGTAGCAGGCATGAAGATGTGAAAATTCTTTTGATGAGACCTGAAGTCAGCTCTCCAACATGAAATTATATAAAATTAGTAAGTCACTGTAGCTTGAAATCCACTCGTTCTCATATTTATTCACCGCAAACCTGTATATTGAGCATGAATGGTAAAGTCGTCTTTGAAACTTTGGGGATATTCTAACGGGAAAAATAAAATCAAGAGACAAATGTCCCTGTCCCTATGGAGCACACATTCTTCCAGGTGAGAACAAATATACCAGGTGACATTAAACTATATGGAAGGAAACGGAGTACAGAAAGGAGTTAGAGAGTGCAACCAGGGAGTTGACGTTTTCAGCACAGTGGCCAAGAAAGCTTCACAGAGAAGGACATTTTGAGACAATTGTGGGACAAAATGGGGGAGAAAATTGTGCTGACGTTTGGAAGAACACTAGTTCACTCTAGTTCAAAGGAACCGTAAGCGACAGGGCATTGATAGGGAGAGTGTGATTGGCATTTTAGAGAAGTACCACAGTGGGGGAAGGAGTTGGGGAGGGGCAGACGGGGAGGTGCATTTAGAGGCCATTGGAGGAATCTGGCTTTTACCCTGAATGGAATGGGGTGAGTAGCGAGAGGAGAATTTAGAAAAGAGTGCCATGGTCTTACATGATTTATATCCCTTTCTCCATCTTTCATTCCTCAAGCCTGCCTGCAGGAATAAGGAGAGTGCGCTAATTCCCAAACAGGTCCAGCTCTCCCTGAGGGCAGGCAGCAGTAGGTTTCAGCAGCCTCCAACAAAGAGACTTGAGTGGTAAAAGCAATTAAGGAACCACTGTGCTCAGCCATTGGCAAAGAGATCCAAGGAGATATGCGTGGAATACGAAGAGAAGCCACTGTGTGCACCATGGACCAGGACTCTGGATATAGAGTTGGAGGTGGCAAGAAACAGTTGGATTCTGGATATATTTTTAAAGTAGAGTTAATATGACTTTTGGAGAGATTGGATGTAGACCTCAAGAGAGAGTCGTCAAGGAACTCAAAGGCTTTTGGCCTGAAAATATGAATATGTCATTAGCATATATGGGAAAGGTAGGTCAAATTGTCTTTGGGGTAAAGAAAGATTAAAAGTTTATTTTTAGACATGTTCTGCTTAAAATAACTATGAGATATGTATGATTTATATAAAAAGTCAGATGTACGAGTCTGGTTTTTAAATGAGGGATCTGGGCTGGAAAGAAAGATTTCATGGGAATGCAGATGATGTTTAGCCTTATTAGGGTAAACGAGATCCCTAAGCTACAGGATGCTTTGAAAAATCAGTGCAATGACTCAGATTAACAAATTCCTCAAAGGAAAGAAAGTGAATTCTGCTTGATAAGATTAAGGAAAAGTTGTTCTGATTGGTTTAGGAAAGTTAAAAGAAAGTCCTAGCTCCTGCTTTTCCTCTTGGACCTGCTTTCGCTCAGTCTCTTGGGGACATTTACCTAATATCTTCTCTGGCACGGCAGTCTATGTTCTTCCCTTCCCAATTCTATATCTCCAACTTAGTAAAGAAATAAGGATTTTATAAGTCTTCAGTATTTGGTGAAGAAAGAGAGGGAGGGATTTCCAGCTAGGTTGTTATTTAAAACCACCTTTCTCGTTAATAAGTTTGCAACTTATTATGTTAGTTTCCATGTGTCTATTTATCAACAATAAGTAATCTTATGTTCAATTTTTTGTGGTGAGTGGTTATATGCTCTCAGGTACCCAATAAAGAACAATTGAACTATTTATAGTAAATAACAGGTACCTAAGTATTACCTGCAAAAGAAAACAAAAACACATTAGCATGTTTAAAACTATCTTCTTCACCTATACCTTTTACTATTGAGGGGAATTTTTCACTCTGATAATCACAAGGCCACAGATGCAAATAAATATCATTGAGAGAAATAACCAAAAGTAACGTGTTGTCATGATGTCGAAATCAGGTGACAATGAAAAAGAAGACTAAAATTTTTCCACATTAGATATTAAGCTAAAACTATTTGAATGTGTGAAGGTCACATAGGAGGGAAAAGCTAAAGTAAAAAATAAAATGGAACCTATCTATTTTTTTCAATTTTCAAAAACACAGTTTGCTCATTCTGGTGGCTGAGGTTGAAACCCTATACTTTTGCATGCTGGAGGTGAGGATTTATTGCCCAAGTGAACATAAAGCAGAAGATACAAAGCAACTTAGAGGTAAAGTCATAGGTTCAAAGAGAAACGAATCCAGAGGCATACCCTACACCCTAAGACCTTAAGTAGCATCCACAGGACCAACATGCTCCAAAGTAGCGTGGTTGTCAACAGCTGTGTCTACATCCACCACAGCCCAAGTCACATCTCCATCCAGAGCCACAGTTCTGGCCATATTGGTAGTTGCCATAATAGCATGAGGTTTCAGGAGTATCTTCTGAGAACCCCCCCCCACAAGTCCTCTTATACTCGCTCAGTAGAAGGGATATGAAGCAAGCACCCATCACTGTCTCCAGACGAATTGTGTGGTGTGGAGGAGATGGCATTAATATATTTCTTCAGATAAGATAAGGTTTGCATGCTCATTAAAACTAAAGGTTACTCTGCTTTCATACCATATACTTTTACTGAAGAATGATTATGTGGGTTACAAGTCTTTTGCTTCCTTCCTACCCCAGTTCCTACAGCACATCCCTCACTCATCAGTCCTGAACATTTGAACCCCGTCCATGTGCCAGATGCTGTGCTGAGGGTTAGGGCAAGAGAGATACAGGATAGAGTTTCTGACAAGTTGTTTTCAAATCCAGTTATATCACATATTTAATACAAGCTATACCTGGTTTTATAATAGGAAATAATAGTTTGCATCTCGCTGGCAGTTTCAAAGCCAGAAGAACAAAAATAGAGGCAGACCCCTGGCTGACCCACATGTATGTTACTTTAAGAACATTTTATCAGTATCCTCACATGACCCCCAAAATAACTATTTGTAACATAGTCTGGATGTATTTAAATGTATGTAGGAACTTGGTTCCTCTTAAACCTTTTGTCGTATTGTTGTATTGTGGGTTTGCCATGAGACTCCCTTGTATCTAAACTTTCGTATACTCTCTTTGGAACAAAACTGTAAGACTATTTCAGTTTTAATACTCAGTGAACCTGTGAATCCTTGTGACCCTAGAATTTCTTACTCTTTTTCTCACTTCCATGTATTACCTTCTGTTTCCTCCTTTGCCTGTATAATTCTCAAGGACAACATAGGACACAGTGGCTGTAGAAAAGACCCAAAACATTATATAATGTTTATCATTGGACCCTATGTACAACAAAATTTAAGGCAATAAATATTAGAACTTCAACTGCTTTTTCAAAACAGCTAAACTCATTGTAATCAAAGGAAACTACTTTCTGACAAATTTACTTGATACAAGAGCTTGGGTAACTCGAGAGGTGGTTGGGTTATGGGGTTGATATGCTTCATTTTCACTTCTGCTCATAATCCAAGGGCAACAAACAAAAACAGCCTCGTTTTACCATTAGAAGCATTACTGGAAGGTTCACTGAAGAAACAAAGTCATCTTTAGTGTTACTGCTGCCTGCATCCACTCCTCCATTTTTCCTGTGTTCCAGGAGCTGAGATTATGCAAATAGATAAACAATATGTAGGTGACAACTAACATCCATTATACAGGAAACACAGTGAAACCAATTGCTTTCTTACAAGCTCCCGTCTGACAAAATACCATAGCACCAGGAAATCTTGAAGTGACTTCAACTTTGTTTGTCTGAGCTACCAAGAGCTTAGTACATTCTGTGGCTGTGTTCACTTTAACTAATTTTATAGTGAGATGTCATAGAAGGGGCACAGCTCCAATGCCAAGATGTTCTACGTATCTAAAAAGAGGTCAGGATCATTATGAAATTGAAGTGTTATAAAAGAAAATACATATTCTATTTATAGTTTGCAGAAAACAAGTGTCTGGAAACAATATGTGGTCATTAGCCTGGAGTAACAAGCTAGCATTAATAAAAATGCTAATATATCTTGAGCACTTACTATATTCCAGGCACTACACTATATCTTTTATAGACATCATCTCATTTAATTCTCAACACTCTGAAGCAGGATGTGTATCGCTTTCATTTTATGGAAGATAAGATTGCTAGGAAGTTTCCCCAAACATTACAGGTAGTAAGTATTAGAACACATGAACCTTAACAGCCTGTTTCCAGATTTCCACTATCCGTCGCTCCATTCCATCACCTACAAGAACAAAGAGAAATTAATCCAATAAAGAGGCACTGACTCTGACAGTAATGGCGTACCATTACTGCAACCTTTAAACCTTCACTCTGCTAAGCTATGTTGTTTGTAGTTTTAATTTTGTGAACTTCTGCGCTTAAGTTTCATTCTAAAAGTCAGGTGCATGTGGTTATATCAGTAAGCTCTATAACAGAAACAGAAGGAGGAGGTGAGGCTGGACAAATCAAGCAAAAATGAAAGTATGGGTGAGTTTATATGTCGTGCTGGGGCATTGAAGCAATGCCCTACTAGTCAGTCTTTCTTGTCCACACTGAAGTGTTCATTCATTGTGCCTTGGCTACCCAAGACACGGAACAAAAAAGGAGCATCTGCCTAGAACACAACTTTTAAGTTATTAAAATCCTAAGTAGTTCATGATACTTACGTGTTTTTTAAATTTTGTTATTGTTTATATATGTTTGAGAGACAGAGAGGGACAGAGTATGAGTGGGGGAGGGGCAGAGAGCGAGAGGGAGACACAAAATCCGAAGCAGGCTCCAGGTTCTGAACTGTCAACACAGAGCCCAAGGTAGGACTCAAACTCACGAACTGTGAGATCATGACCTGAGCCGAAGCCGGACGCTCACCCTACTGAGCTACCCAGGCGCCCCTGATGCTTATGTATTTTTTAGATTTTATATGGTTACATATAAATATAATGCAAAATCTGAAAAAGAAAAAGAAAAATAGAAAAATCACAAAAGTAACTATAAATACCATGCTTGGAATGAGTTGCTCAGGAGATGATCCCAGGCATTGCATGGTTGTGATTTCAAACTTTAACTACTTCACTTAAAATTACTTATTGGGCCCCCATTATGTGTAAGACAGTCTTACTTTGGAATTGATGATACAGCAGAAGCAAAATGAATACCTGTTTTTATAGGTCTTACATACTCTTTCCTTAGAAGCTCCATTGTGGAAAAGTTTGAAAAGCTATGAGTGAGGTACGAGATAGGCTTTAGAAAATATTCTCTAGAGAGGGAGCAGGAATAAAGTGAAGAGACAGACAAGGGTCTATAGCAATAGTCCAAGTGGAAAATGATGCATTTTAGACGAGGGACATGAAAATGAAGACAGATAATTTTAGGATGTTTCCAAAATACAATCAATGGAAATGGGTAATGGATTCAATTCAGGGATGAGAAAGAGATTATCTTCAACAAATTCCAGGGTTTGGGCATGATGAATTTGGAGGAAGTTATTGAATTTTCTGAGATCTAAAGTATTGGTGGAAAATTAAGGATATGAGGAAAACATTATGTTTGAAATGTCTAAATGCGTCTTTGATAAGATGGTAATTAGATATGCAAGTCACGCTGAGAGGTCTGGGCTAACAATGACCATGTGGAGTGTGTTGCATGTAGTCAGTATGTAAAGCAGAGAGGGGGGCAAAGATTACTTAATGGGGAAGATGCTGCAGCTACATCATCCAGTTCCCCCTTATCTGTTGGGGTACCCATTGCCAAGCACTGTGTTGGATACTAATGGCCCACAGCTGTCCTCTTCCTCAGAGAATTGCCCTCCGCTGATAAGAGCCACCTCTCTTCGAGATCCATCCCTTCTTCGATGAAGAGTAGCCCACAGCCAATGGTTAATTGATATGGGAGTACAAGGCCCAGCCCTCCTGCCTCTAAGGGAGACAATTCTGGGGTACCCTTCAGACTTTTTTGATTCCTGTGAGATCAGGCAGAAGCTAGACTTCAGCTTCAAGAACCTAGTTGCTTAGCCTTCTTCCATGACCTGTTCTGCTTCCCTTGCTGTCTTAGAGAATTCTCCTTGGAGAGTACCCCAATAAAACATTTGTCTACAAGGCCCATTCTCCAGCTCCACTTGGGTGAAACCTGTTCTAAGACAACTATAAAGAAAGTACAAAGGAGAGACTTCCCATGAAAATGTCCACAGGGACCCAGTAAGTAATGTAGATGAGTAAAAGGAAGTGTAGTCTATGGTGGATCAAATTTCACATCAACAAGGGACGTTTCAGTGGTGGTCAGGACAAAAACAAACAAAAAACAGATTAAAATGAATTGATCTGGATAGACAGAACTGGTTACAATAAGTGCACATGATTGTTTTGAGAAACTTGCCCCTGATAGAAAATAAAGAAATGAGTCTCTAGGGAACTGGCATCTTTAGTGTGTATTATTTGTTCTTTTTGCAGAAGTTTTGTTAAGTTATCATTTTATGTTTATTTATTACTGGTGTGTTTGTATGTTACATACTCCACATTTTACATTGTCCCATAATATTTGAATTTCAGGAGGATACAGAAGATAGAGAATGTGAAGACCCTGGAGATTTAATATTCAAGGCACAAGAGAAGCAGAGCTCCTAATAAGGCAGGAAGTGATAGCATACAGAAAAGTGGAGAGATAAGGTTCTGGTAGGTTTAAGAACATAGCCTCTTTGGAAAAGAGGCAAGTGAAAAAGACATACAAGACCAGGAGAATCCTGTTAGACGAGACAGTCCATTGTTCAGTTTTCCCCAGCTTCAGGATAGTTGCTGACAGAGAGCTCATATTCAGTAAATGTTTGGCAAATTAATAGCAGAATTAATTAAATGTGACAATAAGAAAAGACGTCCTATTTTGCAGCGATACCATTCACCTCAAGGTGAGTCTAGGAAGTTGATGATTTAATCTATTCAGCTGTGATTAACAGTCGCAGCCCTGTTTGCAAAAGGATTGATGTTTGTATTCACAGCCTTGAAAAAAAATGCTGAAAACACATGACACTTCAGCTCCACAGTGATTCAAAGATTTAAAATATGGCCGTGTCAATATTAAGTCTTTCTTTCTTTCTCTCATTCTCATGGAATCTTTAGGAGTCCATTCACATTGAATATCTACCAGTCATTTTAACTCATGATGTTTTCTATTTCTCTCCTGTTTCTTCATTCCAGAACCCACAACCCTCTTGCCATCATTTCTTTTACACACACACACACACACACACACAGGACCCACCTTCTTCATCCAGCACTCTTCCCACTCACTTACTTAACTTTCTTCCAGGAAGCTTTCACCTCTCCGCAATCTATGGTCCCAGGATATCTGATGCTATTCTAAGAATTTCAAATATCAAATTGTAAAATAATTGCCTAATAGATAAAGAGTACCTCCCCAGGTAGATTGTACATCCAAGAGGAGAGACACCATATCCGTCTTGTCCGTCTCTGTATCTATGGGGCATGGATGGTAACGTATCTAGCAAGCAACCATCCCACAAATACTTGTGTAATTAAACCAAATTGACTTCAAAGTACCAACAGCATTATTGGTCATGAAAACACAAGTATAAAAACACTGATGCAAAATTATTGCAATCAACAAATATAAATAAAAACAAAATGATCGTTACAAGATTACATAATATTTAATTAAAAAAACCAGAACTTCTCGCACGAATAATATTAACTGGCAATGTGTGAGATTATTAAAACAGTACAATTTCAAAAGAAATAAAAATTTTGAGGTACTTCTTGTTTAATCCATATTCTGCAGATTTTTATTCTAAAGCAATTCAACTGTAGGTCTAGATGGGTTGTTGACCTTTTGATAACATTGATGAGATGATGAACCCTGGGAAAAGAGCTAACAGCACTTCACAGGAAGATGAATCCAATAGGCTGACGGGTTTTGGAGGCTCTTCAGTAGAATCTGTGTCACCAACATCTGCCACCACCAGAAGGATGGCAGCATTTATAAAAATGGCCCTATAGGCCAAACCACGATAATCGTAGCCTTAATAACACATGGTATAAGGAGTGCAAGGTCAATTCAAAGAACAGAGTCAAGCTCCTGAGTTTGAATGTCCTTATCTGCACATGACCTTTTATATGCTCAGTAGTGACTGCAGCAAACCAGAGGCACACCTGGCGTCCTAATGGTATGGCCTGAATAACCCATCATTTCTAAATTCTTCTGTTTCCTTCCTTCAGACAGTTCAGCAGGTCCACACTGTACCTCTCTGACACCCTAACGTGACAACTCTATTTTGATTATTTGCTTATATTCTTGTCTCACATAAGAAACTATGAGCTACTTCAGGGCACAGACCCTAGGTTACCCATCTCCATACCCCATTGTCTCACCAAGTGTCAGGTACATGGTAAGTACTTCAGTATTTGCTGAATGAATTAATGGATGGATGGATGGATGGATGGACAGATGGATGAAGTTTCACAAGAAGTGCATTGACTGATCTGAATATTTTAAATAAAGAAACTTCTTTATACTAGATAACTCATATTAACTACCTTCTATGGTTAAATTCTGCCAATTAAATTATTTGCCCACAATGGATTGTGGCAATCCACCACCAGTTTTCAAAGGATCACATGTATCCAGCTCACCCCACTTTGAGTGGTTTCTTAATAATATCTGAGATCGCAGAATCAGTTTACAGTTTAGAACACCTATTTGATTAGAGGTACAAGGGAAATAATGTAATGCATAGTCTGACAAACAATTTTGTTGTCTTAGGACCAAAATTGTTCTACAACCAAAAGGTCATTCTCTCCTCTTATATTTTAATTGATTGATTGATTAGCTGGCATGAACTCCACCTATGGGACCTCAATGTTTCCAAACATTTGAAGAGAGATTAAGGATCTAGATGGCCAACATCCTTTATGAATTAGTGATATACATACATTTTATACTTAAGAATCAAGTAATGCTAAGAATACCGTGTCACTCAAAGGCATCATTGCTATTGTTGTGGGTGTGTTACAATAATTTTTTTTATCTGGATAATAACACATTTAGGTAACAGTATTACCGCATGCTCCTGGACCTTAGTACCAAGAGGAAAGTAAGAGGAAGATATTTGGGCAGCTTTAACTAAACAACTTAGACACCTCAGTAAGCTTTAAGTATATTTACATAAAAGTAATTAGAGAGATTGTTTAAAAGCTCAAAGTTTTTATACAAATAAGACAAATTCCTTTAAGAATAAAAACCATATTGCTTAGAATATTAATGTGACTAAAATTGACAGCAAAAAAAAAAAAATTCCCAGAATCAAGATACATATCACTATTGTCAAATTTTACTCAATAAGTTTACCTTAGTCTACTTTCTATTAATTTATTAAAGAAATATTCCTTCAGATTCTGACATTCCGATTAGAGCACAGATTCCTTTCCAACCTAGTTACTACATTTACATCACCAAATTTGGCTAAGCATAGCTCTTCCTTACAAATAACTTCCCCTCCAGAGGCATTCACACTATCAGGTTTTGCTAGAATTTATTCATAGAGCCCTTTCAGTCTGTCATCATCTTTGACAACCTCACTGACAAGGCAGCGCCTTCTGGCAAAAAAAGAAAAATGTTTTAATTTAAGAAGTAGGATGTGTGAGACATCAGACACATGCGCACTATATTGTTTACAAATATAATATGAAGTCTGTAGCATAGCTTTTTCTGCATCCCACGGAATTGTAGTTCTAGCACATTTTCTCAGTGGCGATGTATCAAACCCAAATTCATCTATCAGTTGGCACAGAAGTGACGACGGTAGAGTTCACATGTCGGGTACAGTGAATCTCATTCTTCTGCTGACTTTGAACTATGAAAAACCTTTATCAATGTCCAGAACTATTGAGGGACTAATAATTGTTGGGCAGTGTTTTGTTAAGAAATAGACACAGCCCCAATTTGGCCTTTCCAATAATTAGTATTTTATTTCTTGATCTGGTAACTCGTTTACTCATTTAGGAGCCAAACTTCTGTCATAGAAATTCTGCTTAATGCTGAGAATACAGAAATAAACAAGACAAGACATTTAAGGAATTTATAATCACTATTTATATCTCTTGAAAAACAAGGTTGTTTGGTAAATCTATGCCTTTTTATACGTCATGCCCTCTACCCAGAAAAACCTCCCATCTTGTTTTTATTGACTTCCATCACTGTCATAGAAAACTCAATCTGTGCGTTCTTTCTTCTGGATCATTTACCTTACTATCAGTCTGATGTCTCCCTTTTTATGATCCCACGATACCCCTCATAGCCACCTCTCTCGGAGCACCTACCTGAAGTGTATACTCACCTGTCTGTCCAACTCACTAGGATACAAGCTCATTCAGGGCAGGGGTTATGCTTTATTTCTCTTTTTATGATAAGTGTTCAGTTTATATAATATGTATGTGTTAATGAATGAACATATTAATGAATTAATAAATCTTATTGAAGTAGGCCTAAAATAAACCACCGTAATACAAATGCTAAGTCCTATAGTAACGAAAGGTCAGGGTTCTGTGGATGATGACTGATGAAATTACCTGGATCTGCTGATGTGCCTAAGTAGGCTGTGTATGAGGCAGACAAGGAAACTCTCCTCAGATGGTGTGATGCTCAAGTTGAGACTTACCAGTTGATTCAGAGATTGGCCGGACCGGAAGGTCTATGAGTGAATGTCACAATCAGAAAACTCTAAGGGAAAACAGGATAAAACAGTTATTGGCATATGAGTGACTAGCTGGGAATGGTGTTAGATACTAACCGAGGAGGTGCATCAGAATGGAATTTATGTCCTGCTTATGAGATTCCATTTTGTGTGTTTAGTGGAGGAGACAAGGACCAGGAGCAGACCTCCAGCTGACAGAGGAAGAACAGACCAATAGGTAGACTGGTAAGAAACATTATCAAAGCAAGAGAATGTAATGAGGAAAAGCATATAATGGAAGCCAAGCAAAGAGGTGGTCATCGGCACCAAATGTCATAAAACAAAGAGGACCAACACGAGACACGTCAAGGAGACTGCATAGTCAACAGGCTGTCGGTGACCTGAAGGAGAACAATCCTTGGCTTATAGAGGGCTGCAGACAGGTTAGAGCAGAGTGAAGACTGAAAGGCATCAGAGGAAACTATTTAAAACCTTCGACCTGAAAGAAGTTGAGGGAAAGCCAGCTAGGGGCGATCTGGTGTTGAGACCGGCTTTTTACTATCAAAAGACTTGAGCATGTTTATAGACTGAAGGGAAGGTGTCAGTGGAAAAAAAAAGGAGCTGGAAATATAGCAACAGAGAGGATAATTTATCAAACAAGGTGCTAACAGAGATGGGATTTAACGCAAAATGCAAGAATGATTTTTTGGACAGGAGAGAGGATATGGTTTCCTCTGAGACTAAGATAAAAGGCTAAGAGACAGGTGCAAATGTAGATAAGTGTGTGGGAAGAGAGTTGATAGAGTTTTCCCCTGATAGATTCTCTTTTCTCCGTGAAATATGAAGCAAGAGTTACAGACAGAGGAGGGCGGAGGCAGAAGTGAGCACTGAAGAGGCTTTAGGGCTGATGGTGAAGGGTAGAATGAGTAGCTGTGGGGGAAAGAAAGAAAGAAAGAAAGAAAGAAAGAAAGAAAGAGTTCTGAGAACAAGGGGAAGGATGATCAAGCGGCACTGGGGACTCAGCCTACACCGAGAATGCTGTCAACGTAAGTGGCACCACCCCGTGTGGCACTGGGGTTTCCTCCGGCAGCAGGTGGGAGCCTGGGTTTGGAGTAGAGAAGACTTGCATTGATGCACAGATGACAGTTGACCAGGTAAGGGGGCTAGAAGGAGAAAAGAGGTTGCTGAAAGAAAGGTAATGAGTGAGACAAACCGTAGACAGAAGGCCATATAATTTGCCGTCCACACTAAATACACTTGAATATCGAAGGTGGCACTATTAAGAATACTCCCAGGACAATAGCTATGAACCAGAGCACGTATCAGAAATTATGTGAAAAGCATAACATTAAAATGAGGTGATCCAGAACAAAAATTATATTGATTGTCTAGATGAAATGACATGGCCTTCAGTGAGGCGTGAAGAATTGGGAAAAAAATAAGAGGGTAAGGAATATTGGTTTCATTTTTAGAAAAGGAGCACCCTCTAAGATGGACAAGTGTGGATCTGGGAGTGATTTGCTAGTAGAGCAAACGTGACGAGGGTACCAAGGGATTTTGAGGTAAGAGTGCTTAAAATCAGCATCTGCATTAACATGTGATTTGATGGATTCAGCGTAAGAATAGAATTCAGCGCGAGGTGCCACGGTCTTCAAAGCTTCGGAGTTAGAGCCTGTGATGGTGGTAAACGACACATGCCAGAAAGCGCGGCAAGATGCCGGACCAAGGGAAGTAAGGATTCGGGAACCTACAAGAGCAGTCTCCTAGTACCCAGTGAGAGAAATGTCACCCTCAGTGTCTCCCAGGACATAATGCCAGAGATGCCAGCTTCAACCATCTGCTAAGCACGGAGAACACAAAGGCCACCGGCCAAATAAGATTGTTCTATCCTCTTACTCTCCTTCTCCACCCTTTGATTCAGTACAGGGGGGAAAAAGCAGCTAATAAGTGGCTAAAGAGGTCAGCTTCAAAAATACGGTAGAGAACAAAACGATCACCTTCCATTTCCTTTTCCTACCACAAGTCTGTTTCGAGGGAACCATTGTTTCTGACACTTGCATCTTGGATCATTCCTATCTATAAAGTTAAAATGACATTTTCAATTGCTTCATAGCATCATCTAAAGTATGAAATGAGTTTACGTATGTCAAACACTTAGATTTGCACAGTATTATGCAGGTGTTAACATTTATCAGCATCACCACCACCATCATCATCATCAACATCATCATCATGCCATTAGAAGTTGAATGTGGAATCTAAAAGCCTTTCCCTCTTCGGGCGCCTGGGGCTCAGTCAGTTAAGCGTCTGACTCGTGTTTTCAGCTCAGATCATGATCTCACATTTCATGAGTTCCAACCCCCCGTCAGGCTCTGCACGGACAGTGCTGAGCCTGCTTGGGATTCTCTCTCCCTCTCTCTCTCTCTCTCTCTGCCCTCCCCCTTTCTATCTCCGAATAAATAAACTTTTAAAAAATAAAAATATAAAAGCCTTTCCCTCTGACTTTTAATCTAAAATGTTGCATGCTATACACATAAGGGACTGTATTTGGATGTGCTGTGAAAACTAAAAGCCAATGTAGAAAGGGCTACAAGAAAAGGCAGCAAGAGGAGAATAGACTAGAAGGAAGGAAGTCGAGAACAGACTGACAAGTGCTTCAGGCTCACTTGACCGGAAGGTTTCTTGTTTAAGTGGACACTAATGAAGCTTCTATGTAAATAGCTCACCACAGTGCAAGTGTATATGGACAAAACTTTCACCAGAGCAGTACCTGTAACAGCACGTACAGGTGCAGTGTGGTGAAATGTTTTATTGTTTCCCCAAAATCTCTCTTCTTTGTAAAACAACTATATGTTCCCAATACCACTGATGCTGGGTTTGCCATGTGACATGTCTGGAATGTAAGGAATATGAGCGGCTGTGACTTGTATCGCATAGGAACACGCCCATTCAAAAACATCACAAGTTTTGAATATTTGAATAACAAATGGCTGAAATATTCCTAAAGTTAATTTTTTTAAAAGATACTATAGGGGCGCCTGGCTTAGTTGGCTAGGCATCTGACTTTGGCTCAGGTCGTGATTTCATGGTTTGTGGGTTCGAGCCCCACATCAGGCTCTGTGCTGACAGCCTGCTTCAGATTCTGTGTCTCCCTCTTTCTCTGACCCTCCCCTGCTCATGCTCCGTCTCTCAAAAATAAATGAAACATTAAAAAAAAATTTTTAATAAAAAAAAAATACCATAAACTCAGAGACTAAAGAACTCAACAAGCACCAAGTAATAAGAACACAAAGAAAACCAGGACAGGTATTATCATAATCAATATTTGGGTAAACTGAAACATTTTTTTTCATTTTTTAATTTCTTTAAATGCTAATTAACTTTACACTAAAAATAGTAAATATTATTATAATAGCAAAGTGTGGGAGGAAGGAAGTACACTGGTATAAGGTTAGTATATATGTTATACTATATATAAGGTTAGTATATATGTGTAAAGTGGTATAATATTACTTTCAGCATGGAGTGGCAAATTAAAATATGGACTGTAATCCTTAGAGAAGACATTAAAATCACAAACATAAATATATCTAATAAATCAATGGAGGAATAAAATGGAACACTAAAAAAAAATCTGAAGGAGACAAGAAAATAAGGTAAGAAAAGGAAATAACAAATGTAGTAAGTAGAAAACAAACAACAAGGGGCTCCTGGGTGGCTCAGTCGGTTGAGAGGCCAACTTCAGCTCAGGTCATGATCTCATGGTTCCTGAGTTTGAGCCCCGGGTGGGGGCTCTGTGCTGAGAGCTCAGAACCCAGAACCTACTTCGGATTCTGTGTCTTCCTCCCTCCCTCCCCTCCCGCACTCGTGCTCTGCCTCTATCTCTGTCTCTCTCAAAAATAAACATTAAATAATTTTAAAGAAAAAAAAATAAAACCAAATTGCAAGATATAGACCCTAACACAACCATGACAAAAATTACATTAATTAAAATGGTCTAAACATGACAATTAAAAATAAGACCCATATCTATGCTCTAAAGGAAACCCACAATACATATATAAATGCAGATAAATTAAAAATAAAAGGATGAATAAATATATACTACACATATAAATTATTAATATATAGTAAACACCAGTTTAAGAAAGTTGGAGAGGCTATATTAATATCAGATAAAGTAAGCCTCAAACCAAAAAATAATTCAAAAACTAAATTCTTCAGTGAAACACAAAATCCCTAAGAATCCTGACAATAGCATTAAGAATGGGATAAAAGAGGGGCACCTGGGTGGCGCAGTCGGTTAAGCGTCCGACTTCAGCCAGGTCACGATCTCGCAGTCCGTGAGTTCGAGCCCCGCGTCAGGCTCTGGGCTGATGGCTGGGAGCCTGGAGCCTGTTTCCGATTTTGTGTCTCCCTCTCTCTCTGCCCCTCCCCCGTTCATGCTCTCTCTCTGTCCCAAAAATAAATAAAAAACGTTGAAAAAAAAAAAAAGAATGGGATAAAAGAAAGGATGTGCATTGCTGTAAGTTTATCTTATGTGAAATAGTATCACATTATTTGAAAAAAAACTGATAAATTAAGATGCATACTGTACTATTTGTAGCGACTAATAAATAACATTATATCTCATAAGCCAGTAGAGGAGATAAAGTAGAATTAATAAAACAATAAAATAAGCCAATAAAAAATTAACAGATGGGGGGAAGGACAGGTTAGGAAATAGAAAACAAATAATGAGATAGTATAGAGTTAAATAAAACTGTGTCAAGATACATTGAATTTGAAAGTAAAAATATGTTAACTATAAATAAGAATCAAACGTGGCTTATCCAGAATTAATCCACATTAAATGTAAAGACACAGAAAGACTAAATAATAATAAAGGTGGAGCAGATATATATCATTACCAATCAAATACATCTCAGAAAAAGGCATATTACTAAAGCTGAAGAGTAATATTTCATAATGATAGAAAAATCAATTCCTTAATAATAATTTTAAATGTGCCTGCACCTAATGACAGAATTTCAAAATGAGGTGAAGCATAAACTAAAAAGTGCTGAAAGGAAAAATGGAAAAATCCATAATTTTAACTAGAGATTTCAAAACAATTATCTTGGCTATTGATAGAACTCAGTAGACAGAAAATCATATTTATGGGAGCAGGAAGATATCAACCAAATTGACCAAATTGGCACCAACAGGGCATTATACCAACCGTGGTTGAATGTACATTGTTTTCACATGCATATGGAATCCTCCAAGATCGATCATAAGCTGGACTATAAAATAAGTTCTAATAAATTAAATTCAATAAATTAAAAGGCATAAATTCCACTGTATTAAATAAAACATTAAGAACACAGAAATATCTGGGATATCTCCAAAACAACACAATCTAAATCTCATGGATCAAATATGAATCACAAAGAAAGTTAAAAAAATTTTTGAAAGAATTACAAAGACAATAAAAAAAGATACTACAAGTTGTGGGATTATATGTCAGCAGTGACTGCAGAATAATTTATGGCTTCAAATGCATATCTTAGAAGAGAAGAAAGTTTTAAAATCAACAATTAAGCTTTTGCCTTAGAAAAAAGAACAAACTCTATCAACTATGTAGAAGAAGGGAATAAAACAGATAAAATCAGAAATCAATGAAATAGAAAACAAAGAATAAGATCATGAAACTAACATTAAGATTTTTTGAAAAATCTTAACCTAAATTGATAATTTAAAAGGATTACAAATTTACATGATCAGTATGTAGATTAAAGAAATGACATCACCACAGATCTTATAGACATGATTAATAGATACAGGCATGGGTGAATAATTTTGTAACAGTAAATTCGACAACTTAAATTAAATAGAAAAATTTCTTGAAAGACTAACATAATCAAAACTAGTACAAAATAAATATGAAATCTAAATAAGCTTATATCTTTGAAAAATACGCATATTTTTTTAAATGTTCACATACACACATACAACATTCAGGTCAAAGTTCTTAAATGATAAATTACATCAAATATTGAATTTAAAAATATCTATGTCATATTAAGGGAGGGGGAACATTTTTCCATGACAATACATAAGACCAATGTTACCAAACAAAAATGTTTTAAGAAATATTTGCATAATAAATCTTTGTCAAATAAAACTAAACTAGGAATGCAAAGGTTTTTTTACCATATGACAATCAATAGATTTCACCATATGGACAGAATAAATAAGGCAAAAGATATCAACGATCGTCCCAACAGATGCAGAAAAAAACACTTAAAGAAATGAATTCACACTCATGTTAGCCAGAGGTAACCACTATTTGTATTGCTATCACTGATAATTAATGTTTTTCCTGTCCTTTAGCTTCCTATAACGTTATATAAATAAAAGTATATTGGCTGTATATTTGGCACCGGTATACATGATTTGTATATTAGATACAAAATATTTTGTTCGCTGTCTTATGGTCCTGTGTTCCAAGCTGCCGGAATAAATACCCTGAAACCCACTTTCACAACATGTTAATAATTAAGAAATATTATTCAAGACTACAATGGCTTCCATCACATTCTAGATCACCAATTTGTATCAGGAATCAGATGTGTGTTCAAGAATAAATATATTTGATGTTCAGTTCTGCACAATGTCACCAAAAATCCTTCAAATTTCCATTTCTGAGAATTGGTTTAATTTGGCGTAGCTAAAATAGAAATTAAAATGCTTCACCTATAAATTTGTTGATCCACTAAATGGGACAGTGTATGCAAATACTCAGCATTGGCCCAACATATATTTTAGTAAGGAGAAATCATTTCCCTCTTCTCTTCATATTTTCTCAAAGGAATGATCACCAACTTCTCTACCCAGTCACTAGTTGGGAAAGTCAAGTTAGCACTTCATAATGGATTGACTTTTTCACTTTGTGGAGGAAGGAGTAGATGCCAACACAGGGTTCTTGCCTCTGTTTCCTTTTAGAAAGCCTGCAGTTAGGGACCAGAGAGGATAATGCCAGCCTCTCATGTTGATCTACTAAGTATAATCCCTACATGGATCCTTTTTCATTGACAGGCCTGCTATCTACAAGAATGGCAAATAAAAAATAGTCACCATTGTTTCTTTACATTTTACTGCCATTTCTTTATATTATGAGTGCCTAATTAAGACTATCAATAAATAAGGAAAATAAAGGTAGGGATTCATCACCAGGAGCTTCACTGTAAGTCAGTTAAGCTACCAGGATTGAGACCATACTATTAAGCCTCCATTTGGGCCAAACATGTGCTTTGTATGATGTGATTCTACCTGAGCCACCACTTCCTGGAAATAGGGACTCTGCCAGGAGATGACCAGAGTCTGACACACTCAAAAGACTCATTGAGACTGACCTTAAAATGAGACCATCTTTGCTGGGGGAATACCGGGTTATCAGGCATATCAACCAGCTGCATAGAGATTCTTATCTGTGAGTGAAAAGGAGATATAAGAATACATAAGGTAGGGGTGAAATTATACCTGTCTAGAAGCGCATGTTGAAATGTATACTATCAGTATAGAGAAAATTGGGATGGAAAATAGAATATCTCATAGGCAATAGTGCTACCATTTTTACCCAATGACCTGGGTAAGACACTGAATTTTCCTAAAATGAGACTTACATTAGATTAATGTAGAGCATAGTAGGTCTTGGAGCTGCACGTGAAAATACTTTTACGTAGATGCCCATTAGAAAAACCGTTAGTCATGACTTACCTGTTTTGCCACACCAGTAGTTAAATAGCTACAAGGACAGCAGTATCTGTCTCCTCCTCCTCCCCCTACACCACCACCACACACACACACACACACACACACACACACACGCACGAGGGTGCAAATGATGGAGAGACATGAATATTTATGATAAGTACTATATACTGTAAAAGTTACTAGTTTTCTTGAAAAGTAAAACTAGAAATTTTCCCACATGAAAATTGTTAACACTATACATAAACATATGAGAGTAATAAAATATCAAAGCATTTTTCCCCCTAATCGATAGAAAAGTCCACCAATCAGTGCACTTATGACCCACAGGAGTCAAAGATTAGATTTGGTCAAATTTGGACAGACGATAACAATATTGTATAATATTTCCAGAGTGAAAATTCCATTTTGTTTACTGGAAAATTCACACTGACATGGTCAAGATCTGTCTGCTAATAATGTTCCTATCAAGAAGGACACTGGTGCGCCTGGGTGGCTTGGTCGGTTGAGTGTCCGACTTTGGCTCAGGTCATGATCTCACGGTCCGTGAGTTCAAGCCCCGCGTCGGGCTCTGTGCTGACACCTCAGAGCCTGGAGACTGTTTCAGATTCTGTGTCTCCCTCTCTCTCTGCCCCTCCCCTGTTCATACTCTGTCTCTCTCTGTCTCAAAAATAAATAAACATTAAAAAAAAATTAAAAAAAAAAAGGACACTAACATTTCTCAACAATCATGTGTTTATGTATTTTATTTACAAAAATATATTTACAAAGACATACTTTGAAAGGACACATTTTGAATAAAGAAAAAAGTTGTTTCATTTATAGGTTTGACTGGGTTAAAATCCTCTTTCCTTCTTTGAATTTCTTATCAAGGCAGATGAAATCAGTAACATAAAGATTTTGTGTCCTCGCACCTCTGATAATTAGGGGAGAGCTGATTGAGATACAGAGGATCTCCCAAATTAGTTTCATACTATATTTAATCTTTGTTCCCTACTTTAATCTCATTACTGTTACGTAATCCACAAAACATAATTTGACTCAGGCTAGAACAAGAGGCAAAACTATATTATGGAGGGCAATAGAATTTGGGGAGGTCAAAGAGAAAAAAGAATTGCGGTCAAGAGCAAGTCAATTGAAACTACTGAAAATGTTCCCTGCGTTATATGATATCTGGTTATAGAATGTTAAAGTGAAGATTTGTTATGAAAGACGGTTTTGTAAGTGTGACTCTACCCTCTTATTAAAGGTCTTCAGGGGGGTTAAAGCAAGCCTCCTTAATGCCTTCAGGCATTGGGCTCTGGTCTTGAAACAACACACTAATTAGATGAGTCAAAAAATTAGCCAATGACAGGAGCACGTGTGGGAGCCACCCCCCAACCCTGAGGCATATAAAAGGCCCCCTGCAGGGAGAAATCCACACCGAAGTGACACTTCTCTCCTCCTCTAGCCAAGCACAACCTCAACAGCCAACACCATGTGTGGAAGCTACTACGGAAACTCTTATGGAGGCTGCGGCTATGGAGGCTGTGGCTATGGAGGCTGCGGCTATGGAGGCTGTGGCTATGGAGGCTGCGGCTATGGAGGCTGTGGCTACGGAGGCTGCGGATACGGAGGCTGCGGCTATAGAAGCTCTGGCTACAAAGGCTGGGGCTACAGAGGCTGTGGCTATGGAGGCTGTGGCTACAGAGGCCTGGGCTGTGGCTATGGCTCCTGCTATGGCTGTGGCTCTGGCTGTGGCTACTAGTAATGAGGGCACCGTGGGAGACTCTCACCCTCTACACCTGGACGTGGGATTCACCAATTCTGAGCCCCACACGTTCTGAGCCTTTCCCTTGGGTGACGATATCCTGCAGGATGAAAGTCTAGTAGGTCTGTTGCTGCCTACAGCCTAACCTACAGATTCCCTGGATTTACCTGGTGGAGTGGAAGATGGTGAAATTCACCTGTGACCCCACAGTTCCGCCTTCATCAGGATGATGGTGTCACAGCGACTGCCTCGATGATGTCCATGCTGGAGTTGGTTTCTGTGTTGACCTAATAAAATTGTCCAGTCTGAACAGCAGCCCTGGTTTTTATGTCATTCATTTGCTGTCCCAGGTGTCTTCCTAACATATTTTGGTTTCAGTTTACAAGAAAGGTAACAATTGTCTCCTTAGGGAGATAGTTTCCTGATATTCCTAGGTCAGCTTCTTGACCAATTCCATTGTCAATTGTCTTAGGAAAGTAACTTATTTTTTGGAAGCTTCAGTTTCCTCCCTTGCTACTGAGGGAATAATCTTTTTATGCTGGGTATCTCTTAACACCAAACGAGATATTATTTTATAAATTATAAGTTAAGTTTTGTGCGGTGTATCGTAAATAATTAAGAAAAATGATAATTTCCCCAATGTTATATTCATGTATCTCTTAAAATAAATGGATGTGGTTATATTCTTCTCTACTTCTTTTTTAAAAAAATATTTTAATAAAAGAAACAACCTAAGGAAAATTTTTATAATCTATTACTTCCTAAGGTAGGAGTAGATTGTAAAACTATGTGGCATGCATGGTGGGCCATAATAATTGGATAAAAACAGCACTGAAGGTATAGGCAAAGTTTCAGGGTCTCACAATGCAGTAACCAAGATGTGTGCCAGGTGCTTGGTCTCATCTGAGTCTCAACTGAAAAAGGATCTGCCTCCAAGCTCACATGCTCAGAAGAATCCAGTCCCTTATGTATAACTGAAGCTCAACATTGACTGTTGGCTACAGGCCTTTGCAGGCTTTCCTGGAGGCTACCCTTAGCTCCACTAGGCTGCCTATAAGTCCCTGTCATGTGGATTCCCATATACTGTTGCTTGCCTTCTCAAAGCCAGGAAGGAAGGAAGAGAGACTCCAACAAGAAGAGTGCCACAATACGACACAATTCTATGCAACATAACCACATACACACAATTACATATGTCTTACTCTCTTTGCCACATTTTATTTATTATAGGTAAGTCACAAGATTTGCTCAAACTCAAGAGAAGGGGATGATACAAGGCACTGACACCAAGAGGCAGAAATCACAGAGGCACCTTAATTGTCTGTGCATCACTGATATCAATGCTGTGTGTCCTTCCTAATAGGGAGTAGGAAGCTTCCCTTCACCTGCAATGCTCTGGAACCATCTATAATATATTCAGAATACCTTGTCTCTAAAGATTTGGTAGAATTTCTCTGAGAAAATATCTGAATCTGGAATATTTTGTGGGTCACTTCGTTAATAATTTTCTGTTTGTTCTAAGAAAATTAATCTCTTTGTAATTCCTCAGTGTAACAGTATCAATTTTGATAATCCGTATTCCCCTAGGAATCTGGGTTTTCAAATTTATACCCATAAAAATGAGCAAAGTAGATTTGTATAATTTTAAAACTTATTTCCATATTTCTTTCTTTCTTGTTATTTATTTTGTACATACCTTTTCCCTTTTTTTCCTTGACCAAGTTTGCATGTGATTTATAAATGTTAATTGTTTCAAATAATAGCATTCTGAGTCATTTTTAAAATTTCTTTTTTTTGTCTTTTCTCTACTAAGTTCTCTTTATCTATTTTTATCATTTATTTAAAATGTTTCCTTGCACTTTATTTGGTTTACTTAGTTGTTAGTTATGAAGCTTTTCTTAACTGGGTTGTTAACTCATTCATGTTATTTCTTTCATTTTCACTGACAGAAAGTGGTTAGCCTTATGTGCTACGATTTTTTTCTCTAATTACTGCTTGAATTTTTTTTAATTCTGTTAACTACTCTTTATTACTGTTATTTATTTTAAAATGCTATAGTATTTATATCATATTAATATATACTCTTATGTATATTAATATGATATAATATTCATACTATATCTTATTTTCACTTGAGAATTGTTTAACCAAAGAATTACTTTCCAGGTGAAGGGGATTTTCTATTTTTTTCTGTTTTTGTTAACAATTTTTAGCTTTATTGCATAAAAATCAAGGAGTGTTTTTGCAGTATTTTTACTTTAAAAATTTACTAATTTTTTCTTTGTTACTTAAATTTTTTTTTCAATGTTTATTTATTTTTGAGAGAGACAGAAACAGAGACAGAGACCAAGCAGGGGAGGGGCAGAGAGAGAGGGAGACACAGAATCCAAAGCAGGCTCCAGGCTCTGAGCTGTCAGCACAGAGCCTGACGTGGGGCTGGAACCCATGAACTGTGAAATCATGACCTGAGCCGAAGTCAGATGCTTAACTGACTGAGCCACCCAGGCGCCCCCTTTGTGGCTTCATATATGATTAATTTTTGTGTATTTTATGTGGAAGCTTGGGAAGGTTTATTTTCTACTATCAATGTAGAGATAGATAGATATCCTTAAGTGCTACCTTTTATTAACTTTTTGTGAGAATGGTATATTAAAGACTTCATTATTAGTGTGTTTCTATCTACATCTCCTTGAAAAATAGAGAAGGGATAGAGTCATAGACATGTATTCTTCAAAGAAATAGTTTCTGGGTTCCAGGGCACCTGGGTAGCTCAATCAGTTTAGCATCCGACTCTTGATTTCAACTCAGGTCATGATCTCACTATTCAGGAGTTTGAGCCCGACATTGGGCTCTGCGCTGACAGTGCAGAAACTGCCTGGGATTCTCTCTCTCTCTTTCTCTCCCTGCTCCTCCCCCACTCACACTCTCTCTCTTTCTCAAAATAAATAAATAATCATTTAAAGAAAAGAACAGTTTCTGTGTTCTGTGTTTTGGGCACAAAAGTAAAATACTCACAAGTGTAATAGCTCTTGTTCGGTATCACTTTGGGAGAAAAATATTGGGGTTCGAGTACCAAGGCTTCTGCGATTTTCTTAAGTTACACGTAAGAATGTGGTATAAATATTTAAAAGAATTTTCCAGTGAAGACACCTGGGCCTACAGATTTTTTTTCAAAAGTTATTTTTTTAAGTTTATTTATTTATTTTGAGAGAGAGAGAAAGAGAGAGAGAGAGAGCAAGGGAGGGGCAGAGAGAAAGGGAGAGAGGGAGAATCCCAAGTAGGCTCCGTGCTGTGCGCACATAGCCCAACGTGGGGCTCGATCCCATGAACCGTGACATCATTACCTGAGCTAAAACCCAAGAGTCAGATGCTTAACCGACTCAGCCACCCAGGTGCCCCTCTGTCTTATATTCTTGATCAATCTGTCTATAATTTATCAATTTGGCTGATTTATTCAAAGTGCCAACTTTGGGTATTATTGATTTTCTTTTCTTTTCTTTCCAGTTAGTTGACATACAGTTAACATACATTAGTTTCAGGTGCACAATACAGTGATTCAACACTTCTGTACATCACCTGGTACTCATCACGGTACGCTCCTTAATCCCCATCACCTATGTAACCCATCCCCCCACTCACCTCCCCTCTGGTAACCATCAGTTTGTTCTCTATAATTAAGGGTCTGTTTCTTGGTTTGCATCTCTCTCTCTCTCTTTTTCCCTTTGTTTGTTTTTTTAAATTCCACATATGAGTGAAATCATATGGAACTGTGTTATGATCTAGCAACTGCACTACTAGGCAGTTGACCAAAGAATGCAAAAATATTAATTCAGAGGGATACATGCACTCCAGTGTTTATCACAGCATTATCTACGATAGCCAAATTATCAAAACAGCTCAAATGTCCATCAACTGATGAATGGATAAAGACGATGTGGTACAGATATGTAAGATGCAATATTACTCAGCCATAAAAAGAATGAAACCTTGCCATTTGCAAAGAGATGCATGGAGCTGGAGAGTATTATGCTAAGTGAAATAACTCAGAGAAAGGTAAATACCGTATTATTAATTTTCTTTATAGTTTGTTCATTTTCTGTTAAATTGATTCCACTCCTGTCTTTATTTTTCCTTCATTCTTCTGACTATATATTTAATCTTTCCTCCATTTCTAGCTTTTTAAAGAATCTTAGAGCATTGAGTTTTAAAGTGTTCTTTTTTCTGACATAAATATATAAAGCTATAAATTTTCTTCTAATAACTTTTTCCATGGTAAGCCACACATTTGGTATGTTGTACTTCTTTATTAATCAACTCAAAATATCTTCGAACTTCTCATGTGAGTTTCTTTTCATCTATATATTATTTAATGGGAGTTATTTCCTGATCCAGGAAGACTCTGTCCTCATATACCTGAGGCTGTCATGCTCCTTTCAAAAGACCTCTAGGCAGTGAGGGAGGTAAGTGGGGATTCTCACCATGTCACTGCTCCACCAAGAGACACACAGCAGATAAGCTGGCAAAACTCCTTCCACACTTTCAGGTAGCAATGGCAGGGGCCAGTGGGACAACCGGCAGTGCAAGATAAACCAAACAGACCAAAATAACACTGCAGCAACTCTGAAAATAATGAATCATAGCCCACAAGACCCATGTGCTTAACCTAAACAGGGTGACTACCTGCTTTTGAAAAAACATTTTTAATAGGATCAGGATGCTTTTAATACACAAAATTACCACCATACCATCATACCAAGAAACAAGAAAATTATAACTCAGATGAGAAAAGATAATTAACTGACCCTAACACTATCAGGTCTTCCAATTATATGAACAAATTTTAAAGTAACCCTCATAAAATGTTTCAACAATCAAATCCTTTTGAAACGAATGACTTGAAAGTAAAATAGGAATATACATACATATTATGCAAATAACAACTAGTAAGAAAGCTGGAATGGTTATAAAAATATCAGATTAAATATACTTTAAAGCTAAAAAAATTTAATAGCAATAAAGAGAGACATTTTGCAAAGATAAGTAGAGTAACCTATCAGGAAGATACAGCATATGTACTGGTGTTAAATCTACCTGGTGCTAAAAATGGAGCACTGAAGTAAATAAAAAAATTGACAGAATTGAAAGGAAAAGGGAGACTGTAATAATAATAACTGAAGATGTCAATATCTCACTTTGCATAAAGGATATAGCAACTACCTAAAAGATTATAATGTGTATAAACTTGAAAAAGAAAAAAACACTATAAACCAACTAGACCTAACACCCTTCTAGAGAGCATTCACCCAACTCCAAGAAAACACAAATTTCTTTCAAGTACACGTATAGAATGTTCTCCAAGATAGATCATATGCTAGGTCATAAACAAGAGCCAATGAATTTAAGATAATTGAAATCATACATAGTCCCACGTGCTATATTCAGCTGATGGAGGAAGACATATCTACCTAATTCTCTTCTTTAGATGCTTTTAGAAAGCATGTGTTTGGGGCAGGATAAGATTTTGGTCAGCCTCATATTTTCATCTCTATTCAGAAAGTAATCTTGTGTGGACCCATGGTCAGTCTTCATTTTACAAAATTCCAGTGTTACTTCTTGAAATATTAATAGATACTGTTGATTCATATTTTATTATTGTTGACATTGTTATTATTAATAATAATAAATCTAGTGAATTAAAAGAAGTTACTATAAACACATTTACTGAACAGACTACCAGGATCAAGGATACACTTTGCATCCTGTATCTTGGATCAGACTTATGTTTACATAATATGTAGTCCACACAAGCCACTGCCTTGTCATGAAATAGGTCTCTTTCCAAGAGGCAAGCAGAGATTGACCCTTTGAAAGTTTCACTGATTCTGTATCTTCCTCAGTATTTGTCATAGAACTAGAACAAATAATCCTAAAATTAGTATGGAACCACAAAAGACCCGGAATAGCCAAAGCAATCTTGAAAAAGAAAAACAAAACTGGAGGTATCACATTTCCAGATTTCAAGTTATATTACCAACCTGTAATGATTAAAACAGTATGATACTGGCACAAAAACAGACACATAAATCAATAGACCAGAATAGAAGTCCCAGAAATAAACTCATGATTATATGGTCAGTTAATATTTGACAAAAGAGGAAAGAATATACATTCATAAAAAGACAGTCTCTTCAACACATGGTATTGAGAAAACTGATCAGCTACATACAAAATAATGAAACTGGACCACTTTCTTACACCATACACAAAAATAAACTAAAAATGAATTAAGGATCTAAATGTGAATATCTGAAATCAAAAATCCTAGAAGATAGCACAGGCAGTAATCTCTCTGACATTAGCTGTACCAAGATTTTTCTAGATGTGTCTCCTGAGGCAAGGGAAACAAAAGCGAAAATAAACCATTAGGACAATATCAAAATGAAAAGCTTCTGCACAGCAAAGGAAGCAATCAAAACAAAAACTAAAAGACAACCTACTGAATGAGAGAAGATATTTGCAAATGACATATCCAATAAAGGGTTAGTATCCAAAATATATAAAGAACTGACACAACTCAACAACAAACTAACAAATAATCCAATTTAAAAATGGGCAGAAGACATGAACAGACATTTCTCCCAAGAAGACGTTCAAATGGACAACAGACACATGAAAGGATGCTTATCCTCACTAACCATCAGGAAAATGCAAATCACAACCACAGTAAGATATTACTTCACACCTGTCAGAATGGCTAAAATAAAAAACACAAGAAACAGCAAGTGTTGGGAAAGATGTGGAGAAAAAGGAAACTTAATGCAGTCTTGTTGGGAATGCAGCCACTGTGGAAAATATTATGGAGGTTCCTCAAAAAATTACAAATAGAACTACCATATGATCCAGTAATTCTGCTACTAGGAATTCACCCAAAGAATATGAAAACATGCATTCAAAAAGATAAATAACCCTTATTTTTATTGCAGCATTATTTACAATAGCCAAATTATGGAAGCATCCCAAATGTTCATCAATAGAAGAATGGATGAAGAAGATGTGGCATGTATATACCAGGGAATATTATTAAGCCATAAAAAGAATGAAATCTTGCCATTTGCAACGACATGGATGGACTTAGAGAGTATAGTGCTAATTAAAATAAGTCAGTCAGAGAAAGACAAATACTATAAAATATCATTCATATGTGGAATTTAAGAAACAAAACAAATGAGCAAAGGGAAAAGAGAGAGAGAAGCCAAGAAAGACTCTTAACTGTGAAAAACAAACTGATGGTTATCAGAGGGGATGTTTGGGGGGATGCTTGAAATAGGTGGTCAGGATTAAGGAGTATACTTGTCCTGATGAACAGTGGGTGGTAAGGAATTGTTGACTCACTATATTGTTCACCTGAAACTAATATAATACTGTATGTTAACTGTATCAGAATTTTAAAAAATTAAAAATAAAAATAAAAGCAGTGGTTGAATGTAGTTATTCAACCACACCTCTAATTTACAAACTAAAGGTATCCAAAGGGTCAACAGTCACACACACACACACACACACACACACACGAAAAACCTAGGTAAATAAATATACACAAAAATGTTGTAGGTATGCAAAACAGATTGCTTTTTTTTTTTAATTTTTTTTTCAACATTTTTTATTTATTTTTGGGACAGAGAGAGACAGAGCATGAATGGGGGAGGGGCAGAGAGAGAGGGAGACACAGAATCGGAAACAGGCTCCAGGCTCCGAGCCATCAGCCCAGAGCCTGACGCGGGGCTCGAACTCACGGACCGCGAGATCGTGACCTGGCTGAAGTCGGACGCTTAACCGACTGCGCCACCCAGACGCCCCCAAAACAGATTGCTTTTAATGAAAAATGAATTTAGACATTTTCCCAAATGGGAACGGTGAAGATTATTTGTATTCGATCATAAAATAATATAAGATCAAATGAATACATTTCTAAATTGTTGAAAACTCCGGTGATTTCAATCAAAAAAGTTCTGATGTTACATCGTAGTCTAAGATTCAATTGTCACTATTTGAATAGACAATAACACATCTATTATACATAATAAAGGAGGTACATACAGTACCTCATGGGAAGATTTCCTAAATAGATTAGCAATCTAGAATTTATCAGAAGAATCCAGAATACCAATATCCACCATAGCAGCATGGACGATAACAGGCATATCCATAACCACGATAGCCACATCCATAGCCACATCTCAGGCCATTATAGCCATAGCCCAGGCCACCATAGTAATTATTGTAGAAGTTCATAGTGTGAGGAGAAGGCTCAGATGAAGAGAAGAATCGTTTTCTAGGGTGTTAAGTTTCTAATCTACAGGGGCCTTATATGCCAATTGAGTGATATATGGGGCAAACCACAATCTATTGGATTCATGTTTCAAACTAAGTGGCATTATAATCATCTCAAGAATTCCGTGTAACCAATATATCTATAACATAATTTTGCCATGTGTCAGGATGCCTGTAATGAAATCATGCGTTTTAACGAAAGTTTTTTCACCTATTGTGGTGACTTGTTTGCTCCAGATGTGAAATCTAAAGTATATTACTAACTACCACGAGATCACATAACCCATACAGATTTCACTTCTTCAAAATTCTTTTTTTTTTCTTTAATAAGATCCTCCTTCCCATCTGCAAATATGCACCTTTGGAAACAAAAGAATGGTTTCACAGAGGTAGAGAAGGATGGAAACCTTGTGGAGAAGATGTGGCAGAAAAAGATTTGGGGGGAGGGTATGAAGAATCAAGAACTTAGTTTCATTTTATTAAATTTTTGAGGGATGTCAAGTTATCATTTGGATATGTGTCAGAATTGGAAATGTGAAGCGAGATCAATTGGCTAAAATAATGTATGTAAAGTAATCCTTGAAGAGAGCTTAAATACTATATTATACACCTAAAACCAAAATAACACTGTATGTTATCTACACCAGAATTAAAATTAAAAACTTAATTTAAAAAAAGAGAATTTCTGCAGCACCTGGGTGGCTCAGGCGGTTGAACGTCCGACTTCGACTCAGGTCACGATCTCATGGTCTGTGAGTTCGAGCCCTATGTGGGGCTCTGGGCTGACAGCTCAGAGCCTGCAGCCTGCTTCGGATTCTGTGCCTCCCTCTTTCTCTGCCCCTCCCCAGCTCATGCTCTGTCTCTCTCTCTCAACTCAAAACTAAATAAACAATTTAAAAAAAAAAAAAAAAAAGAGAATTTCTATAGAAACTATAAGAGGGTCAAGCACCTAGCTGGGCACCTTCATATTTGAAAACAAAATCTGAAAAAGAGAAAAGAAAAAAAAATACTAAGAGGGAGCAACTGGAGATACTGAAATTAAATCAAATGTGTGTGGTAGGATGTAGGTAAGTGTCGGGGAGCCTTTCAGGAAGGAAAAGAGAAACGGGTGAATCTGAACACTTCTCCGAGACTTAGTAAAATGAAGAAGGCTGAATCTCTAGATGTGACAAGATTGGGGTGTTGGTGAGACGTTCAGGGGCGGTTTTAGTGGGGCGTGGTAAGGACCAAAGATCAAAAGGTGTGATCAAAGATGTAAAGAGAGAACAGAAAGCTACGATGGAAACACGTGTGAAGGTTTGCAATGAAACAGAAGAAAATGGGATATTAGCTGCAAAGGAGGACGCAAGGAGCGTTCTTTTACTCTGCTTTTGATTATGGGATGTACTTAAGAACCAAACATAGTTCAGAAAATCACAGCAGAAAACAAATTGTCAATGGAATCTCACTGGGCTGGCAAGCTCTTACTGCTATCATCAGAGAAAGAACTCAGTTCTCCAGAAGAAACAAATTAGCTCCAGGAAGTAAATTCTATAGAGAAATAACCTAGTGAATGTTGTTATTAGAGACATCGTATTGCACAGAACAGTAATGTCTTTTGCAGCTACATTAATCAACTACCAAAAAATTTTTTTAAAGTTAATTATAGGGTTTTTTTTTTAAATTGACTGTTGCCATTTAGCAATACAAATTTCAGGTGATGTTCTAAGAACTTAGCCTCGAGGAAGACTGATCATCACATTATTTAAATTAGTTTTTATTTGAAAACTTGTTCTAAGTTATTACTTGATTGCACTGTGACAGTTGAAATTACTTTTATTTTCTTTATGAAAAATTTGAAAATGATATAGTGAAGATGTCCTCTCCTTGTAATATCTCAACCCGGTACATGGTGAATAAAATGACCCAATAACATGTCTATTTTATAAAAATGAAGCTACCAAAAGACATGCATGGAAAGAACATTCAAACACACACATTAAATTACAGGTTGAATGTGTTTCATAGGATCCTTATTATGAAAACAGTCTATTTTTTTAATGTTTAATTATTTTTGAGAGAGAGAGAACGCATGAGTGGAGGGAAGGGAAGAGAGAATCTGAAGCCGGCCCTGTGCTAAAGAACCCGATGTGGGAACTCAGGAACCATGAGATCATGACCTGAGCCGAAGTCGGACACTTAACCAACTGAGCCACCCAGGTGCCCCTGAAAACGTTCTATTTTATTAAGAGGCATTGACTCATTAGATATACTTAAAAGGACAGATGGATTGGAAAAGTTTTAAATCTTGTGTCTTCATTCTTATGATCTCTGGAGAAGAGTTAACTAAAATACGGAGAGTGTCCAACTGCTTATTCTCTCTGTCCCCGCCTACGGTTATGAAGGGATACATAAAAATAATAGTTTGACTCAGAAATATCAATACAATAACAGGAATATACTGACAGATTACACATGATGTGTGGGTAATGACACCTCCCCAAATTCATTCTTGTAAAGTCTGTCATGTGAAGCTATTCTCACTTTTCCTGTGCCTCCCAATGGGAGGCATTATCACATTAATTTGAATAAAGACTAATAGTAATGCCAAGGTTATGCAAGAGAACACAATATGATTGGTTACAAAGAGAATAATGATTGGGTGTTTTGCTAAAGGAACGGACCTCTGTGTGATACACTGATAAACATAAATATGTGATGTTAAACCTGTTGGATAGTTACTTAGAATATAATTCTAATATTAATGAGAATCCTAATTTGTATAATTGTGTGCCTGATTTAGAGGGGAAAAAAGCAGAGCAATTGGATTCCAAGGGATAACGTCTGTCTTGTAGTTCTTAGGTAGAGACTGAACATAAGTGAGAATCAGACCTATTGGTATACCTAGAAAAGTGTAATACATTTTGCTCAGACTTGGTATGTTGAAAAATTTAACTAGATTATTATCAATATCATGAGGATGAAAGTTACATTATGGTTTTAGTATAGAAAATGAGCTGAAACCCTGAAGAAAACAATTAACTTGGATCAAAAGAAGATGGGGCACCATTGGTTAAGCATCCAACTTGGTTTTGGCTCAGGTCACAATCTCACATTTCACGGGTTCAAGCCCTGCATCGGGCACTGCGCTGACAGCACAGGGCCTGCTTGGGGTTCTCTCTCTCCCTCTCTCTCTCTCTCTCTCTCTCTCTCTCTCTGCTCCTTCCCTGACCGCACTGCTCTCTCTTTCTCAAAATGAATAAATAAACCTTACTTCTTTAGAAAAAGAAAAACTGATGAGTCAAAAGTAATTTGGTTCTTATGAAATGTTAAAAAATGTTAGTGCAACCAACCGATGCCAAGAGCAAATAAGATTGAGACTAATAAATGTATTCTTTCTTGATATAAAGGATGGTTATATGAAGCTGAAATGACAGTCTAATTTGGGACAACACTGCGTTGGTGTGAGGGTGTATCTCCTCTCTTTGAAGCCCTCAATTGGATGAGAAGAGTCCAAACTGAGAGCCAAACACAACAAGCCTCCCAAACACCTCCAAGAATTATTTTATGGTAGAGGAACAACAGACTAATTAGATTAGTCATAAAATTAGCCAGTGGCATGGTATATATGGCGGGTGACACCCACATTGAGAGCATATAAAAAGGCCCTCGGGAGGGGGAGTTGTCCACAGTGAAGTGACACTTCTCCTCGCCTTCTCTACCCAAGCACAACCTCAACAGCCAACGTCATGTGTGGCAGCTACTACGGAAACTCTTATGGAGGCTGCGGCTATGGAGGCTGCGGCTACGGAGGCTGCGGCTACGGAGGCTGCGGCTATGGAAGCTCTGGCTACAAAGGCTGGGGCTACAGAGGCTGTGGCTATGGAGGCTGTGGCTACAGAGGCCTGGGCTGTGGCTATGGCTCCTGCTATGGCTGTGGCTCTGGCTGTGGCTACTGGTAATGAGGGCACCGTGGGGGACTCTCACCCTCTATGCCTGGACGTGGGATTCACCAAATCTGAGCCCCACGCGGTCTGACCTTTGTTGAAGGCTTGCCTTCTGGTGCCCTTTTGGTCAAATACAGAATTATCATTCCTGTATTTAACTCATGAAAAGTGGGAGCATTTGAAATTCACCCTGAGCACTGCGTGGTTCCTCATCGCCTTGATGCAGTCACAGATTCTCTGTTTCGATTTTCATGCAAGAACTATTTCTCTGTTTTCTTAATAAACTTATTCGGTCTGAAATAATAAACCTAGCTTTCTGTTCATTTAATGTCCTCGCTTTTCTACTTGGGTAAGGCACTGATAGCACGTGTTATGCTGGTTTATTGTGAGGACGAGAAAAGATAATGTCTGTCGATTTAGTTAAACATTGCCTGGAAACGCTATTTGTTCCAAGTGCTTTTACACCAAAACCGTAACCGGCGAAATACTTTAGAAGATATGAAAGTTGGCATATGACTCTCCAGTTCTAATCTGTTTTGGGGCATAAATAAGAAGCATTTCCTATGCTTGTTTGACACAAGAGGTAGAGAGGTTTAAACCTATTCTTCTACATAACTCCTATGTATCTGGAAATACATAGTTGTTGTTTTTTTTTTTAAGTGACAACTTTCCTAAAATCCATTACATATTTAACTTTAGAGCCATTTGATGGCATTCTATACTCTTGTTTTCTTGAGATTTCTTTCTCCTGTGATTTATGTGATTTCACAGTGGTAGCTGTAATCACTTGTTTTTCCACTAATTTTCTGTGACTAATGTGCCCGTAAAGTTGGCCAATTATCTTCTCTTGATAGAGCATTTCAAGCTTTTGTGTTAGACATGAATGAGTTTAAGTAGTGTTTTAGCGCAAGATAATGGATATGTCCCAATTCATTTTGACTGGCCCAAGGTAGTAAAAAAGTTGAAACCGTAAGAAGGAATTAAGATCCCTGGAAAAATCATAACCCAGAAGGAAAGCACCTTCTTTGTTTCTTTAGAAAGCCATTATTTTATGAAAACTTGTCTTTCTTAATTTCCTTTACTCTTGAAGCTTAGAATTTTCTATTTCATAGTATGCAAAAGCTTGGATGGTCTATGCTGTCCATCCCAAGAAATGGGAGATTTTAAAACTATTTTGGCCTGCCTCATAGGTCATAATAATTGAACACAAATAAATTAGATATTGATGCAAATTAGAGAATAGGCCCCTCATTATAGACTCACAAGACAAAATTGTTGCTGATTATAATTTTCCAAGATCTGCCCTTAAGCTTTTTTTTTTTTAAACGTAGGCTCCACACCTAGCACAGAGCCCAACGTGAGACTTAAACTCAAGGCCTGATCTGAGATCAAAAGTCAATGCTCAACCGACTGAGCCAACCAGGCACCCCTGCCCCTTACACTGTCTTAACATGACCATATTTGGTTGACGTTGTTATCTTCTCTAACATATTTCACTTCAGGTTAAATGCCACTGCTAACAGCCCCAAGCAAACATCTACTTTGTATTCACATTGGTTTGTTCACTTCTTTAATGGCTTCAAATTATGAATGACTCCAACCGAAACTGGAAAACATAAGATTCCTTTACATTTCCCTGTTCCACATTGCTTCTTTTTTTTTTTTTCTTACAGTGAGCACTCTGGGCCCCAACACATTGCTGTGTTAACTCTATTCAAACCTGCGCACAATATACAGTCTGAATTGCCACACTGAATGCGATGCAGCATTTTTAGCATCAGAAGAGATCCCACCAAGAATGGACAGATTATTGTGTTCAACATTTATATGAATTAACTAATTAATTTTCTTCCTGAGTAGTTATGCTATTCATTTTATGGGGGACATTCTTTTATTTCCATTTATATTCAATTTCAGGTGTATTTATTCTGTTTTTTTTTTAAATATATTAAGTATTTCCATGGTTCAGAAATCAAAACTATATAAAAAGATATATTCAGAGAAGTCTCACTCCTGTATTTATCCCTCCCATCCATTTGCACTCACCCCATTTGTATTTTCATTTTCTTCTGCTTTCTTAGTGCAGAAGCAAGCATAAATATTGTATTTATGTATTCTTAGTTTCCTTTTGTGTTACCCAAAGGTTGCATACTTTTTGCACTCTTTCATCATTCTATTTTATGGGTTTTATTTTTCCTTTTTCCTTTTTTTATCCTTTATGCTTATATTCAGCCTTTCAAACAGGAGTCACTTACATTTAGGCATTAAAGAAGTGACTCACTACAGATTTTGGTACTCCAAAAAATAGTATTCTTCTCTATATAAACTCATTTCTCCCAGCATTTACTTTTGAAAAATTTCAAACCCTCAATTAAGTAGAGAAGGCAGTATAATGAACAGCTAAGTACTCTCTACCTAGATTTGACAATTGTTAGCATTTTGCCACGTTGGTTTCCCCCTTTCTGCCTGTCTGTTCTCTGTCTCTCTCTGTGGCTCTGTGTCTGACTCTCACCACACACACACACACACACACACACACACACACGAATGCACAAGCACATGCAATCATTCCTGAACAATACTATTACATAATTCATAGTCAGATTCAGTTTTTTAATATTTCTTTTTTAAATGTTTATTTATTTTTGAGAGAGAGAGAGAGAGAGCAAGCATGAGCTGGGGAGAGGCAGAGACAGAGGGAGACAGAATCGAGAGCAGGCTCCACACTGTCAGCACAAAGCCTGACATGGGGCTCAAACCTGAGATCATGACCTGAGCCAAAATCGGATGCTCAACTGACTGAACCACCCAGGCACCCCCTATATAGCTTTTATTTCTGATACAGAATTCAATTCATAAAAACTATCATATTTTGCAACTTATTGCTTATTATAATCTAGCATTTCATGAAATCTAGAGCACTTCCCAAACTTCTATTATTTCACAATGTTAATAAATATATATATTTTTAATTTTAATGTTTATTTTTCAGAGAGAGAGAGAGACAGAGTGCAAGCAGAAGAAGGGCAGAGAGAGAGGGAGACACAAAATCTGAAGCAGGATCCAGGCTCCGACCTGTCAGCACAGAGCCTGACCCAGGACTAGAACTCACAAACCGCGAGATCATGACCTTAGCAGAAGTCAGAATCCCAACCGACTGGGCCACCCAGGTGCCCCAATACATTAATATATTCTTAACATTGCAAGATAATTATTTACTAAAACATGTCAAAATCTATTTTTTCTGATTGCATCAATTATAATATTCATATATTTCATAATCCAATACATATTTTAAATTTTTTAATATTTTTATTTTCATTTTTGAGAGAGAGCAAGAGCAGGTGAGGAGCAGAGAGAGAGAGGCACACAGAATCCAAAGCAGGCTCCAGGCTCTGAGCTGTCAGCACAGAGACTGAGGTGGGGCTTGAACTCACGAACCATGAGATCATGACCTAAGCCAAAGTTGGACGCTTCACCGACTGAGCCACTCAGGTGCCCCTCATAAACCAATATTTTCTGAAACAAAGATTAAGATCATTAGATATGCCAAAAGTTAGGAAACCGAAAGGTCAAGCAAGCACTGAGTGCACATAAGGCAACTTTGTGCCTTATAATAAATCCTGAGACCAAAATTCCACCTATGAAGTATCAAAATTGTATCTCTGAGAATCCTGGGTAATAGGTGAATTACTCAAGAACTTTACACTATTTTTTTTTTACATTTATGATGCTTATACCCCTAACACATGTAAGTTTGAATGTTGTGCATTCACCTTGGATCCCCATTTCCTCGAATTTTGGGGGGCAATAGTACTGTATCTTTTTCAGCAATGAAGACATGACTCTCCATTTACTGGGGTGTTACAAGCAAAGTGCCTTCAGCTGAAGAGTACCCCTGGCACAAGACAATACCTGTTTCCTGCAGCCAGCCTCCCGTGATGGATCAGTGTAGGGTATAATGACATGCCTTCTCGCCCCAATCTCCAACTACTCTTCTGGGAAATCCCAACTTCAGAAACTCCCATATTGTTTCCTGAGCCCTCCACTGAGCCTACAGCCAACTCAGCTTCCCCCCGCCCCATTCAGTCTGCCTCTGCCTCTTCATTTCTACAAAATTCATTCCAGGAATTAATTGCTCTAACAATGGTCTCGTAGAAAAATAATCTAATCTGGGGTCACACAGTGCACCCAGTTGTCACGCTGTCTAGTCTCTTCTATGACCCTAATATTCTTACAGATTACAAGAGATTGCTTTTTCTTTTAGAATATTCCTCAGTTCTGATTTGCCTAATGTTTCCTCATGATTAGAACAAGGTTATGTAGGGTGCCTGGGTGGCTCAGTTGGTTAGGTGGTTGACTTTGCCTCCAGTCAGGATCTCACAGTTCATGAGTTCGATCCCCGTGTCAGGCTCTGTGCTGACAACTCAGAGCCTGGATCTTGCTTTGGATTCTGTGTCTCCCTCTCTCTCTGCCCCTCCCCTTCTCTCACTCTGTGTGTGTCTCTCTCTGTCTCTCTCTCTCTCAAAAATAAATAAACCAAAAAAAATTTAACTACTTTAGAAAAAGATTATGCATTTTGTCAAGCAAATAAAGGGAGTGCAAATGTTTTCTTTTCATTATACTCTATCGGTTCACACTTGAAGTTGATTTGTTCCAATACTGATGGTGATAATTTTATACTTGATCCTTATGGTGAGGACCAGGTTTCTCTACTTGAAAGGTATTTTTATTATTCTGCTAGCCATTAAGAAGTATTTTGGTAGAGATATTTTGTGACTTTATAAATATTCCATTCAAATCCCCAAATTGATCATTAGTCTTGGCACTTATTTTTCTTCCTTGCCTGAATTATTTATGATGATGATGGATTGCAAATGTTGATTTTTCTGATTTTCATCTTTTTTCATTACATTGGCTGGCATTCTACTGCAAGGAACTTTTTCCTTCTGCTTCATTATTCCTTTATTTACATCAGTGTAAATTCATGGATTTCCATTATAAATAATCCATTATTATAGCAGGAATCGCAACTCCTAGGCTGTCTCACGAGACAAAAAGTATGTATAAATACATTGTGCCAGAGTCCAGCTCCAGCAGGTCCAGGGGTTCCCAAAGGATGAACAGCGTCGCAAAAAGGTGCAAATAAAACTGAAACAAAAATAAAAAGAGACACAGACAACAGCAGTGTGTTGAACTGGCTGATTTATTGTAGCAAACGTGGCATTATATATGCTAGTGATTTCCTTGTAACATACATCATCTATGTTTTTCTAACATTGCCTCATTTTAAAAATGTTCCTATGTGTGATCAACCTTTAAGAAATAACAGGGCGATTTTCTCGTAAAGTTCTTGCATACCCTTTGATTCTTGATTAATTTCTTACATTATTCCATTATGCATCTGTGTTTATCTAGAACCTACAAAGCATTTGCTCTGCTGTTCTCATGAAAGGCCCTCCATTTCTCAACACCTCAAGTGGAACAGTTACAGGGACATGACCTCCTAACCACATGAGGCCAGAAGAACAGTGTGTTTGCCTCGGTCCGAGGTGCCAGAAAGGGGCCGAAAAAGCCTTAGAAACCCATGCCCCATACATTCTCAGAAAGACAGTGCACCTAGGAACCAATGAACCATTCTGTACCTTAACCGACTACGTTCAGTCATCATCTGGAATGCCTCCGGGGGGCCAGGTGGGCCTAGGGGTTGAAGTCACCTGTGCCCAGAGATATACTCTTTAGTTGCCGGAGTGGGGCTTTCAAATCCATATGTCTCTCCTTTACGGGCCCTCTTTGCTGGCAAAGGCATGAGGCTATCCTTCCTGTAAGTAGAGGAGTCTCCTTAGGGGATGGCAAGGGCTAGACGTAAGGCCGCACAATTTCTTGCGGAAACTTATTTTCTTCCCTGATGGTTCTTTTTCCAGGGGGCCTGCCGAGGGCCATTCCCCAACAGACAATACCCCAGGTACTTTATTAAGGCCAAATTACCTAAAAGCGGGAGGACAAGAAGCTTCGCTGTCGGCGGGCCGCCTGCAGTCACCAATCCGTCCACAGCCCGGGCCCTGCCACTCAGGCTGGGAGAGCTCGGCTTCCAGCAACATTGCACTGTGTGAGACTTCGATTCCATCACACGGCTGCCTATGACATTGGGCAAATTATGCAAATTCTTGGGCCTTGCCATTCTAATATAAAAATCACCACCTACATTTTAGTGCTTTTATGGGAATGAAATGTGTTAAGACATGTAAAGCATTTAAACCATGCCTGGAATTTAATAACTGTTGTCGATGGGGTATCATGCACTATCATATGCATGGTGTATCTTCTGCTTCTTTGTATACATGGGAATATTGTCTGTTTATCTTGCCTGGGGCTGTTCTTGGAATTCTTACGCCAGAACTCTGTGTAACAATGTATAATTGTTATTTTAATAATAATGACCATTCCACAGCACTTACTAGCTGTTTACCACAGAGCAGTTACTGCGTGAAACCCCTTGGGTGCGTTACCTCACATAATCCTCAGAAAGACTCTGAGATGTGGTAAAAACCATTGACATTTTACACCCGCGAAAAAGTAAAGAGGAGTAACAGACTCAAGCGGCAGTTCTCAGCACTACCTGATTTTTGTCTCCTGTATGTAAATGTAAAATATTGTGTAGGTAATACTGTTTTAGAGAATATCTTAGGTAATATTTCCTGGGTGCTATTTTCCCCAGGAAAGGCAAAGCAACTCCCGGGACATTTAAATATTAGTATCTTTTAATTATTAATGTCTGATGATGAAGCTAAATAGGAACTCCCCTCCTGAAAAGTCCCTTAAATGTTTCCCTGCTCCTCTTCTCTGTTTGTCACCTTGCGTGTGTACGATTCTTTTAAAAAGTTGTTTAATGTTTTCATTTTATTTTTGAGAGAGAGAGAGAGAGAGACAGGGAGAGTGAGGGAGGGGCAGAGAGGGACGGAGACAGAATTGGAAGCAGGCTCCGGGCTCGGAGCTGTCAGCGCAGAGCCCGGCGCAGGATATTTTTGTATCATTTTTCTCATTAGCCTTTTAGTCGAGATTTTAGAATTTCTGAATTTGCCCTCCATCTCACCCCATATTCGTATTTTTCTGCCTTTAATGAATGTTTACATTTGGATATCGACTCTTTCATGACAAATGTATTTTCTTTTCTCGGATTTTGCCATTTGCATGGATGCTTGCTATGCTTTTCTAAATTATGTGGCTCTTAAACATTCTAAACTTAAAAAAAAAAATGGCCGATAGTGTTTCCCTTGTCTTTTTGTGAAAGCTGGAGTCATTACGCATCCCTGGATTGATCTTCTGATTTGGAGCTGCTAGTTCCTTTCATAAAAAGATTGATCTATGCACACCCACTACTGAAACTAGAGATTTATTCTATCAGAACGTATGTGTGTTCATATGTAAACCCCTCAAACACAGACAACTTAAAGAAAAGTATTCAGATTACCTCCTTTTAGTTTGCCTCATTAGGAATATCCATTACTCTCAGGGCAGGCAGAGTTAGTTATTTCTAATACTGGGTAAAAGGCTTTATACACATGTTCATTGATGTTTTACTTCAGATTCCTTCTATCTTCTCCCTAGGTGAGATTTGCTTTCTTATACAAAGACCCCTAAGTTATTGCGATTATCTTTCATCCTAACTTTTTGTAGGTAGGTCAACAAGCAGATTGAATCTCCAGATTCTTATAGGAAATAGATACCTGTATAAGTCAACCATATTCCTTTGCATTAATCATTTTAGTCATGCTGGAAGTCTCCTACTGAAACCCCTTGCATTCAGACTGAGGGCTTTGTCCCTGCAAGTGGAAAAGATTTGAAGTGCCCCAACCCCCTTTAAAAGAAAAGTGGCAGCTGCACACACACACACACACACACACACATGCATGCCCACACACAGATACAATACACATACCTTCACACAGAGAAATGGTGGAGATTAATGAATATACATTTTAAAAATATGCTTCCAAAGGAGCTTATATTTAGTAAAAATTAAATTAAAATTTTTCCTGAAGAAAAATTTAGTAAATATGTGAAAACATAAAGTAACACTCAGTTTATACATATCAAACATGCTCTATTGACTCCTATGATTTGATTTTTCTAGGAACATAGAAGTTCAAAGTGGTTATTTGACTTTATCATTGAATTCAACAATGAACTTCATTGTAGTAAAAGCAATAACATAATAATTATAATAGTAGCAATGTGTTTCTCATATTTCCCATGGTATGGGATATTTTACCAAGAGTTTATTTATTAGGGAAAATCTAGTAGGTTCCATGAGACATTATCTCTGCCAGTATTATCGTTTTAAATTAAAAATGCCATACTCCCATCAGATCACAAAGAGTATAAACATCTAATTCTTTAAAAAATATTTCATGAAAATGTCATTGCATAGATCAATTGAAATCTCATCATTTCCCTTTTTCCTCACTGTGAATTCAGGATATAAATTTGAAACCATGAGGAAAATATTTCATGCTTTAAAAATAGAGTGCTAAAAGCTTAAGAAACATTAATGCGAATGAGAAAGTCTAAGTATTTCCGAATACCAAACTATTTGTTTTTTATCAAAAGTTTCATGAAGCCAAGTAACAAATTTTGGCTTTTAGTGGTAAAGCATTGCTCACATGAAAATGGGAAGAATCCCTCATGGAAAATAATAGGTTTGGAGTGGGAGGTAATAACAGGTGGAGAGATTTGAGGTTAAGGTAGAATAGTATGATCTGCTGAATGTCAATACCATGAAGGTAAAATTATTTGTTGGGAGCAGGTCAGAGTTTGTCAATAAAAAAGCTATTTCTTGCCATGGAGATTGGTTACAAAGGGCAACTAAAGATCTTGTGAGTACAGCTTTGAGGCTGAGACAACTGATTCTCATTAAAGGCCCACAAACTGGTTCAGATGTGGTGAAACGAAACAGATCTTGTTATCGCCTCTGAAGCCATGTCTAAAACCAGAAGTCAACAAATTACTCACATTGGTCCTACAAATTAGCCAATGACAAGACATGTGTGGTGGGTGAAGACATATAAAAGGCCTTCCGCAGGGGAATTGTCCACAGTGAAGTGACACTTCTCCTCGCCTTCTCTAGCCAAGCACAACCTCAACAACCAACACCATGTGTGGAAGCTACTACGGAAACTCTTATGGAGGCTGCGGCTATGGAGGCTGTGGTTATGGAGGCTGTGGCTACGGAGGCTGCGGCTACGGAGGCTGTGGCTATGGAGGCTGCGGCTATGGAGGCCTGGGCTGTGGCTATGGCTCCTGCTATGGCTGTGGCTTTCGCAGACTAGGCTGTGGCTACGGCTTTGGTTCTGGCTGTGGCTATTACTACTGAGAGCACCATGAGAAATTCACCCTCTGAACCATCACTTAATAATTCAGCAGTTCTGAACCACACAAATTTTCTGCCTCACCCCTAAGTGATGTTTTTTCTACACTACCCTGTAAACTTCTGACATGATTTGCTAAAAGTCTGATATCTGGAACTGATGTCACTTAATGTCTGGAAGAATATAAAACTCAACCTGTGAATTCATATTCCAACAAGATGACGTTGCTATAGCGCTTGTTTTTGTAATTTTATGCTCAATTTGCTTCTCTGTTTTCCTAATAAATTTTGAATTTCCTCATAAATCTGAAAGGGAAAACTTTTTTTTTCTACTTATGTATTATGCAGAGTTTGACTCTGTTTTTTTTGGTTGTTAGTGGGGTAACAATTACTTTTCTTCAGGAAATAACTGTCCTCAATATCACCTTGTGTTTTACTGTAGCTTCCAAGAGTTGTGACTACAGAAAAATCTGTGACCTTTGTAAATATTATTTCTTATCTTCTAAAGAGAGGGAAATATATTTTTTTCCTTATAATGATTTTAGCTCTTTATGTTCCTTGCTCTATAGATTTCTGTAGTTGCTTAATGGTTCCTTCAGGCTGCCTCCAGTCTCAACAGAGACCTGGCATGTGGGGCTGAAGTTGACATTCCCCTACGTGGCCAGAGACTTAAGAGTACTGATGCTGTCAATAAGTTTCACTTATAGTACTTACATAAGATATATGGAACTTTGTCAAGTGCGTGCCAAACCTACAGTGCAGAAAGCCCTGTATGAATTCTCTCCACTGGAATCCACACAGAACCCTAATCTTCACTTATACCTAGTTGCTCACAGGCCCTATCAACCATTCAGATCAGCAAAAGAAAATCGTATTTAGGAGTGGAGGGGAAAATAATATAGCTCAGTTTGCCCAAGTGCTCTATTCAAAAGATTTAGAATCTGCCATAGATACGGGTTAGTATCAATATTTCAGCAAGTTATTTGACACTAATTTTTATGGGTTCATAATAGACAGGAGATATTGCAGCCTGAGAACATATTATATGAACATAGCTGAATGTATAAAATCTTACCTTCTGGCTTCAGGTTTCTTCTTTAGCTTTGATATATATATATATATATATATATATATATATATATAACATACTCAATCATGAATTTGAGACAAGTTGTAGTAGAATGAAGCTTACCAGGCTGATCTCCTGCTAACGAAAACAACAATAACAAATAACAATGTCACAAGATTTTTAACAAGATCCAGATAATCACAACATAATATTCAAAATGTCCAAGGTACAATATGAAATCATATGGCATACAAAAACCTACTAATTATGATGCATTCTCAAGGGAGGAGACAATTGAGAGAGGTGCTCTGGTGTATATACTAAGATGGTCCACATTTCCCCCACCTACTGATATTCGCATCCTTCACACTTCCGTGTGACAGGATCTGTGGCATCTTCTAATCAATAAGTGTAGAAGGGTAATAAGATGTTGCTTTTATGATTGTGTTATGTAAGATCATAATGTGCATCTTTCTTCCATATTTTCTTCTTCACAGGCTATGATTAAGCACACAGATATGTAGTATACTGCTCAACGGAGAGGTTCATTTGGGAAGGAACTGAAAGTGGCATCTAGCCAATAGCCAGCAAGAAACTGAGGCCCTCAGTCCCATAACCTGTGTGTCACTGAACTGTGCCAACAAACATGTGGGCTTAGAAATGGATCCTTCCCCAGTCAATCTTTGAGGAAATTCTGTGCTTTAAGACCCAGATGATACCTTGACTGCAGCCTTGTGAAAAATCCTTAAGCAGAAGACCATTCTAAACCACGCCTGGAGCAGAGACTGACAAAAAATGCGAAAATAATAAGTAAGTGTGTGATTTTTAAGATGTTAAGTTTGTGGTAACAACAACAGATAAACTATTATAGATGCCAACCCCCAAATTATCAGAGTTTTAAGCAACTTTATAACCGTGATCCATGGGGTAAAGATAAGCATTGAATGAAAAGAAAAAAAAATGTATCTTCAAAAGTGAAATGGAATTGTTAAATGTACCAAATGAAAAGTTTATAACTAAAAATATCAGAAATTAAAAGTTAATATCAAAAATTTAAAAAAAAAGTTTCTTTGGATGGGTTCACTAGCAGAACTGAGATATCAGAGGAAAGAGTCGGAGAATATGATGATAAATCAAGAGAAATTATTGAATGCAAAAAACAATACAGTTTAAAAATATGAATAAAAATCCTCAGGAGTTTGTGGGACCTACCAAAATTTTTAACATTCACGGCATTAGAATCTCAAATGGAGGAAGAATATAGATTGGCACAGAAATCATATTTAAAGGAATAATGGCTTAAATTTTCTCAAATTTGGTACAATTCTCAAATTTACAGAGTCAAGAAGTAATAAATCCCAATTAGGATAAACTAAAAAAAAAAAATCACGATTCTATGTTACTGAACCAAAGTGAGTTTCACTCCTTGGTGGGTTAGAAACTGCATCAGGCTGACGGGTCACACAAAGAAACTTATTTGTAGCAAATAAGAAAATCATGGAGAATGGCTTCCAAAGCCATGACTCCCCTGGAGTGGGTAAATAGGTTCCTTTTCTCTAGAGTTAGGATGAATATTCAGAGAGGGAAGCCTCCTCCTATTTGTAGAGGAGGGCATATGTCGTGCATGCATCTTGAGGAGACAGTCCTATACATACATTGCATGTCACATAAATTAGGCTGAGGCTCGTCCCTGGACAGAGATTTTAGTATTATAAGGAGGTAAAGACTATTGTAGGTCATTCCAGAGGTCACTCCCTGGTCCATCTGCAAAGGCACAAGTCAGGTTAACTCAACCAGTGTTGAGCAGGCAGGAGATTTTGTTAAGGCAGTTGCCATCACCTGGGGGTGGTTTTGGGTTCCATTTGTCTGAGTTAAAGGAAAGCCAGAAAGAAGAGCTTAGAGGAATATGTAAGAAAAAGGTTAGTGAGTACAAGCGGGTGGGCAGTAAAGTACAGGACTTGGGGTCTAGCTGGTGACACATATACATCATAACCAAGCTTCTGATATACAAAAAAAAGAGAAAAATTCTTGAAAACAGCTAGAGATAAACAATATATTACATATACGAAATGATTCAAATTACTGTGGATTTTTTTTGTCAGAAACAGTGTCCAAAAGATAGTGGAAAATATACCTAACACGCTAATAGAAAAGAATCCAGCATTCTATACTTAACAATATGCTTTAGAAACAAAAGTGAAATAAACACTTTCTCAGATGAAGGAAAAATAAGAAAATTTGTGTCCAGGAGATTTTTTTCTAAAAGATATGTTAAAGGAAATTTTCCAGCTAAAAGAAAAGAATACTAAAGGGATACTCAGAACTTCAGAAATAAAGGGAAAGCAATAGAAAATTTTATGCATTGGGTAAATAGAATAGATAACTCTTTCCCTCTTAAATTCTTTCAAATATGTATAACTACTAAAAAGAAAATGTTATAATAATGAATGAGGGCGTTTCAAGGTATATTGACATATATAACAAATGCAATAAGAAGAAGCAATGGAAAGAGACATTTAAGTTTGTAAGGTGTATACCTTTTAGTTAAAGTAGCAAAATATGAGCTCTGAGAATACTCTGAAATATTAGTTATTGATATTGCATTCCCAAGATTAACCACTAAAAAATATAGAGATATAGCCAAAAAGTCACAAGACAAAATCTAATATTAAAAATACATAAATAATACAAAATAGGCAGTGAAGTGAAACTGAGAAATGGAAACAGAAATAAATGGTAAAATGGTAGAAATAATTCCCATGGTAACCATAATTACATAATATGTAAATATTCAGGTAATCAGTTAAAAGACAGAGATTGTCAAATTGGCTAAAATTAGACTGTCAATTGGCTAAAGTATATAATAAATGTATTATTTATAAGAAAATCACTTCAAATACAAAGCGTGTGTGTGTCTAAGAGAAAATTTACAGGGATGTTAAAAATTTGAATTAAATGAAAATTAAAATAGAAGGTATCAAAATTTGTGAGATGTAAATAAAGCAGTGCTTAAAGGGAAATTTATAGCAGTCAATTTTTATATCGAAAGTTAAGAAAGTTCTCAAATCAGTATTCCAAGATTCCTCCAAAATAATTAGTAGAAAGTACGAAAAAAGGAAGGGGGAATAATAGAACTAACAGCTGGAAGTAATATAATTTAAGACAGAAGATAGAGAAAATAAATGAAACCAAACACCAACTCTGAAAATTTCAATCAAATTGGTAAACCTGGGATGCCTGGGTGGCTCAGTTAGTTGAGTGTCTGATTCTTGAATTCATCTCAGGTCGTGATCTCACAGTCATGAGATCAAGCCTGACATCTGGCTCTATGCTGAGCATGGAGCCTGCTTGGGAGTCTCTCCCTTCCTCTCCCTCTGCCCTTCCCCAACTCATGCAGGCATGCGTTCATTCTCTCTCAAAAAAAAAAAAAAAAAAAAGATAAACCTGTAGCAAGACTCACAAAGAAAAAAAAGAAAAAAAGAAGATACATATACCAGGAGTAGCAATAAAATAGGGACATCACTACAGACCCTATAATCATATCAAAAACAATAAGAGGACACAGAGAACAATATCATGTTCATAAATTCAACAACTTAGGTGAAATGGATCTGTTCCTTAAAAGGCAGGACATTGCCAAAAGCTTGCTCAAAGGGAAATATATATTTGAAGGGTCAAATGACTCGTGGGAAACTACATTTTGTGATTAAAATCTTTCCAAAAAAGAAAACTCACAGTTCATATAATTTCCCTGGTAAATTCCACCAAACATGAAAGGAAGAAACAATGCAAGCCATATGGAATCTCTCCAGAAAAGAAAGAGAGAAGAAAAAATTAAAAAAGTAGGAGAGGAGGGAATATTTCTCCAGTTATTTTATGAAATCAGCATTACCCTGATACCAAATCCAGGAAATTGGATGTCAGAAGTGTTCCCACCATTCCCTAACTGATAAGCAAGACTCACTGTGCCTAGATTTTTTGTATAAACAATGCAGTTTTTGCTGAACTAGTGTTTTCCTTGTGGGAGTCTGGAGACTTTTTGATCTGTTCTCAGTTAAAATTTTGGGCTTCCTTGAGAAGAAATAACACCCATGGATTGCTTCATTTCTGTTGCTGGGGGAAGAGTAAGTTCTGTGTGGCCCCTCCTAGAGCGAGAAGGAATAAGAAGGTCTTCACAAGGATACCTCCAGAATCTGCTTGGGTCTCTTCCCCTTATTATCTAGCTATGTATCATGACATACTTTGCTATAATAAATCTTCACCAAGAGCACAATTCTATGCTGAGCCCATGAGTCTTTCTAGCAAATCTCCAAGACTGGGCATGATCTTGAGGACCCCCCAACACAATATGACCTGGAAAAGGCAAAGGTGTAGATAGATTGAACAATCCGTTATTTATAGGGTTTAGGAGTGTGAGGAGGGCTTGATTGCAAAAAGGTTTTGAAGAAGCACGAGGGACCTCCCTACTATTTTCCAGAGTGGCTGCACCAGTTTGCATTCCCACCAAGAGTATGAGAGGGTTCCCCTTTCTCCACATCCTCACCAACATCTGTTGTTTCCTGTTCTGTTAATTCTAGGTGTGAGGTGATATCTCATTGTAGTTTTGATTTGTATTTCCCTGATGATGAATTAAGCATCTTTTCTTGCCATTTGCAATGCTGTAGGTGGAGCTAGAGTGTATTATGCCAAGGGGAATGTCAGTCAGAGAAAGACAAATACCATACGATTTCACTCATATGTGGAATTTAAGAAACGAAACAGGTGAACATGGCCAGAAGTGGGGGAGGAAGAGAGAGAGGCAAACTGTAAAACAGACTCTTAACTTCAGAGAATACATTGAGGGTTGCTGGAGGGGAGGTGGGCAGGGGCATGAGCTAAATGGGTGTTGAGCATTAAGCATGACACTTGTGATGAGCACTGGGTTTTATATGTAAGTGATGAATTGCTAAGTTCTACTCCTGAAACCAATATTACACTGTAGGTTAACTAACTGGAATTTAAATAAAAACTTGAAACCATAAAGAAAACAGAGCATGAGAAATTTTTGGGGGGAGTGTGATGGCACTATTTTACATCTTGATTGTGATGGTCGTACCACGACATCATGCATTTTTCAAAATCACAGAACTCTACACCAAGGGAGTGAACTTTTCTGTCTATAATTTAAAAATAAAACATAAAAAAATGATTTAGGGAGGCTTTGCAGATGATGGTTTATGCAGGAAAAAGATACACAGAATATTTACCATGAGCTAAGTAAAATAAACTAATTGAAAAATGTTATGTCATTTAGTCTAAAACCTCCCAGCAACAGAGACACAATAGAACTGGTAAAGCAATTCGTAGAGAGCAAAAAATATATATGGCAAAAACAAGCAATTTCAACCTTTCTTGGAATCAAGCAAATACAAAAAAAAAATTGTTAAATACAATAAGTTCTATTCCTTATAATAAATAGAAAGAAAACCAAGGTTTCTATTTCAGATTAGCCAAATTTATTAAGATCACTGGGAAACATGCATGAGAATTATCAAGGTAGGATCAGTGACCGGTAAGAAGATAAAGTGGGTTCACAGGATGAAAACCACATTCTCCCTTTTTAGGAAGCAAAGGTTGGGAATAAACAACTAAGGGTTTCAGATCCAGACAGGAGCCGCCAGACTGTAGGTAATCTGCAAATCACATCAGAATTATCCCAATCTAGTGTGGGAACACAAGGGCACGGGAATCAAGGCTGGTGAATCATGAAGTTACATGTGCAGGCGATAAAAGTCTCCCATGGTGTTCTCAATAGTAGTAGCCAAAGCCACAGCCGTAGCCAGAGCTGCATCCATAGCCGCAGCCACAGAGAGAGCGGGAGCCATACCCGTAGCCACAGCCATAGCCACAGCCTAGTCTGCGGAAGCCACAGCCATAGCAGGAGCCATAGCCACAGCCCAGGCCTCTGTAGCCACAGCCTCCATAGCCACAGCCTCCGTAGTAGTTTCCATAGCAGCTGCCACACATGATGTTGGCTGTTGAGGTTGTGCTTGGGTAGAGAAGGCGAGAAGTGTCACTTCACTGTGGACAATTCCCCTGCAGAGGGCCTTTTATATGCCCTCAGTGTGAGTGGGACCCACCACACAAGTCAGGCCACTGGCTAATCTTGTGACTATAATTAGTTTGTTGTTTCTCAACCATGAAATAAAACCACAGAGGCATTAAAGAAGCTTGTTTTTTTATCTAGAGACTCGGGACTCCCTCGAAATAATTCAATGTCAGCGATGAGAGCAGATAGACATACAAATCTCTGCATGACACCAAATACTCAAACCTCAAGAAACAGGCATCATTTCAAGAAGTAGCATTTGCAGCAGGCCAATTTTGACTTGCTCTTGGCACAAAATAAAATCTCTATTCTTCTCCCTATCGTTGCAAAAACCAATAGCACTCATTTTTAACCAATGAGTTTTGCCTCTACCTTGTTTCAAAACATTCTTCCTCTTCAGTGTTTCAGCTGTCGGTCCTCCCCTGAAATGACGCAGCACAGAAAATCGCAATGCCCGTCCATCTCTGTAATACACTTAACAAACAGCCAGCTTATTCCCATGTCTTGAGAGCCAGCTTGAGCCAACTGCATTTCCGGGTTTTCACTTATACAAATTAGTCTTTTATTTTTTATGCCTAATTCTTCTTCAGGACACTAAAAATAGTTTATCCTATGAACTGCAATTTCTGTTCAGAGTCTACCACCAGAAAGAGTGATAATAATTAATCCTGTTTTATTAAGACTTCTATCAATTGCCATTTTCAATTGGCCATTTTTTTAACTTTGAGAAATTTATCTGAAATGTCAGTGCTTCCCAAAACTTTTTTTTTGTTGGTAATTCCTCACCAGTCAATAGGGAGATCTGTTCACATTTGGGAATATATAATAATCAGCTAATATTCTGACTAACTGATATTTCTTTTTATCTTCAGATACTTGATTTTGCCCATTATACAAAGGAAAGTTCATTTGTAAAGATACACAATGTTAAAAAGGCAACCTATTTTTAATCAGGCACATGGAACTCTCTTAAATAATCATTGAATTTTTTTTATTTCATTGTTTTCACTATGATAATCCAGGCTATTAGGAGGTACAGAAAACCCAGGAGAATCTTGTCATCATGTGAAAACAACTAGATTTTATGTCGTCAGGATGATTCAGGAAGGAGGTCCAATTACACACACAAATCCATAGTCAGTGACCAGGGTGGTCACAATACAATGATTTTCTGTGTCTAAAGATTGTTATTACATATCTCTTCATATAACTTTTAAACATAACCAAGGAGTATAAGATTGGGTTATGCAGTAGCAAAGAGGGTTCGGGACTGAAAACCACAGTTAACCCTGCTGTGGAATTCAGTGCCCAAGATCTTTGTAATTCATTCAGTTCATCCGTTTTGATAAGTAATTCAAATTATCCAAGGGTAAATAGCCTCTAAATAGAACACAGCAATGTTTTTCTACTAATAATCAGGTTAAACACAATCACTTATCCATTTACCATGCATTTTTCATGTATTTTCTATTTATTTTATTGATAAGTGTATTTCCACAAACTAGACACATCATTACAGTCGTGTATCATTTCAGTCCCTCCTTCACCATGATAATAACTGTTAGAAAATCTCACTACATCAGATACTTGTTTCAAATTATCATACTTTAGATTCCATCAATCAGTTATCTTTCAATGGAAATTTATTTTTTAATGAACGCTGGTTGGAATAATGTGATTGTCATTTTTTTAGACTTAAATCCTATATATTGAATGAATTCATTGCCAGAAGGGTGTATGACTAAATTATATTAGTTAACAAAATAATTATGTAGCGAGTAGTTTTGTAACTGGTTAAAATGATTGTGGAAGTTTCCATCTGTCCCATAACTATCAACATCTGGAAGCAGAATGGAATATTTTTTACAACCAATGGACCTACACTGACATATTATTAACAGTCAAAGTCTATAGTTTAAATTGGGATTCACTCTTGATTTTATACATTCTATGGGTTTTGACAAATGTATAATGACAGGTAGCCACCATTGTAGTGTCACATAGAATAGTCTCGCTGCCCTAAAAATCCTTTGTGTTCTGCCTATGTATGCACCGTGACATTCCAGGTTTTTTTTTAAGTGTTGCTGGCCAATGCTTTGAAATATAATTACTGCTAATTGACTCTCATGAAAAACAAAGCAAACAACAGACAAATCTTTCTCCAACAAAACTCCTTGAGTTTTCCAAGGTAATTTCTTAATTCACTATTCTTCTTCATAGAAATTTCAGGAATGTATTTCTAAGATACTGCATCTACTGTCCTGTATCCTTTTCTCTCAAACATTTAGACTATCGACCCACCACTCCACTGAAAGCATGCCTGTCATGTCTTACCAAATCTAAATATGGTTTGTTTCTCTGTATTAATCTTACCAAAGCTCTGAAAATTCAGGTCGGTTGAACTCTTTGTTCTTGACATATTCTCTCTCTCGGATTCTGATACACTCTGCTCACTTATTTTGCCTCCAACTTCACTTTTTCAGAAATTTTTGTATTAAATGATCCCTACTTTGACCCAAATCTCAGACCATTGTTTTTGGCCTTTCTATGTCCTTTAACTTCACCCTTTTATAGATGTCCACTCAACTGTCCACTTGATAATTCAATTTTTATCTTAAATAGCCATCAGAAATTTAACATTCCCCACACAGAGCCCATTATGACACCGAATGTATTCTCTTCCAATATTTCAATCTCATGGCTCAAGAAAAAATTAAATCATAGCCTCCCCCTGGGGCATACCTACATAGACTTCCCATTGCATTTAGAATATCCTACAATAGGGGCGCCTGGGTGGCTCAGTCGGTTAAGCGGCCGACATCGGCTCAGGTCATGATCTCACAGCCCGTGAGTTCGAGCCCCGCGTCGGGCTCTGTGCTGACAGCTCAGAGCCTGGAGCCTATTTCAGATTCTGTGTCTCCCTCTCTCTCTGACCCTCCCCCGTTCATGCTCTGTCTCTCTCTGTCTCAAAAATAAATAAACGTTAAAAAAAATAATAAAAAAAAATAGAATATCCTACAATAAACTCTTTCCAACACTGTCCTCTACCATTTTCTTTCTCATCTTCCATATGCCAAACACAGTGGCTCTTCAGTATCTCAAACCAAGTTTTCTCCCTCCTTGCCATTGTACTGTTGGCCTCCCTGTCTGGAAATTGCAGCAAGAATGCTTGAATCCTACCTTGAGCAGGTATTAATTAAAGTGCTATCTCTTCAGATATGTCTTCTCTGACCACTCAGTTTAAAATTAACTCCCCCAAGTAATAAATAAGCTTATTCAACTCATTGGGGTTTTTGTGTTTTTCAAGTAGTCATTCTTATCAGAATTTAATATATTTCTTTCAGAGTTTAATTGCCTATTGTGTGTCTGTCACTGACTGTCTTCCTTACAATGAGAAATTTAAGTTCCTTGAGAATATGGACCATATCTATCATTTTCATTTCCTCATCCCATATGCTTGAAATGAAACCCTGGCATGGAGTAAGTTCATAATAAAAAAACAACTGAAAAAAAAAAAGCAACAAAGTAGAATAGCTTTCTAAACTGAGATTTCTAGTAGAATAAATATTTCCTCTCCATGTCTAAGTCCCATAAAGATAAATGGCACAAACCCAGCCATAAAAAAAGAAGGCACTTCTGCCATTCGGGAGAACATTGATCAACTGGGAGGGCATTATACTAAGGGAGATAAGCCAGACAGAGAAAAATAAATACTGTATGGTATTACTCATGTGTGGAAGCTAAAACAAAAAACAAAAACAAAAGGCAATTTCATAGAAACAGACAATAGAACATTGTTTGCTAGGGGCTGGGGCAAAGGAGAAAATGGGGTGATGTAGGTCAAAGAGCATAAATTCTCAGTTATAAGAGTAAGTTCTGAGGAGCTGACGTACAGCATGGTGACTATCGTTCACAACAGTTGTATGCTTGAACGTTGTTGAGAGATCTCACGCACTCTTACTGTTTATGAAAACCGACCTATGTGTTCCAGAGCCAACATATAACATGAAGACAGGGTTTGGGGATTAAGAGGAATGATAGTTGTGTTACCTTACCAGGCAAATGATGTTGCGGCAGGCTAATGCCTTCAAAATCGCAGATCCACCAGGGGTAAAAGGCTGAGGGGTTTTATAGGAAAATACAGGACCTGAGTGGTTTTGATAGGAATCTGGTAGTCCTACCAGTCACTTTCCTTATCCCTTCAAGGTGGTCTCATGACCAGCGCTGGTGCGGGCTATCTGAGTGTTGTTCCTAAGTGTTCACTGAGGTCAGCCGGTTGCCTATATGGATACCGAGGTCCTGGAAGAGAGGATTCTACAGAAAAACAAGTGAGAGAGAAGGGGAGGTTTCAAGAATAAAGAAGAGAAAAATTTGTTTACTTTAAAGTCAAGTCTTGCTGAAACACTAGGGTGTCCATCTTAATTTCCATCTATCTTTACATTTCTACAGCAGTTTCATCACCACACACACACACACACACACACACACAAAGAGTTAACGATGTAAGATGATAGACACGTAAACATGCTAGTTACCCCGATCGTGGTAATTATTCCACAATGAATATGTGTATCGAAGCATCACGTTGTACACTTTAAATGTATACAATTATATTTGTCAATTTTCCCTAAATAACTTTAAAAAAAAGGACCTACCTGTCTTACCTTTTAAAAATCAAATCTATGGTTACCAGAGGGGAGGTGGATGCAATAGGTGATTGGGATTAAGGAGCACAATTGTGATGAGCACAGGATGCTGTATAGAAGTGTTGAATTACTATCTTGTACACCTGGAACTAATATTACGCGGTCTGTTAACTAACTGGAATTTAAATAAAAACTTAAAAAATGTCAAATCGAAGGTGCCTGGGTGGCTCAGTCGGTTAAGCATCCAACTTGGGCTCAGGTCATGATCTCAAGGGTTGTGAGTTTGAGCCCCACATCGGGCTCTGTCTGGACAGCTCAGAGCCTGGAGCCTGCTTCAGATTCTGTGTCTCCCTCTCTCTCTGCCCCTCCCCTGCTTGTGCCCTCTCTCTCTCTCTCTCTCTCTCTCTCAAAAATAAACATTAAAAAAGAAAAAAAAACTTTCAAATATTTTTTCAAATCAAATAAACAACATTATAGCCTTGCTCATAAGATCTCTTAGAAGCTGGGTTCTCAAGTAAGCAAACACTGTGTAATTAGGAAACAAGTTTTGTTTTAAAGGCACATGACACTACAGCAATAGAGTCCCCAATATATTGGTTATAAGGAATTCTTCAGATTTTTTTTAATGTCATTTGTTTGGAAATGAGTCAATTCTGCCTGTGATTTACCCACATACCATTCAGGTTGTATAAAAGGCCCTGTGCAGATTATGAAGTTCAAACTCGAGGAACTGATTCTGCTCCTCAACTGAACCCTCTGTTCCTGACACCATGTGCTATTACGGCAACTATTATGGCGGCCTGGGCTATGGCTATGGTGGCCTGGGTTGTGGCTACGGCTGTGGCTATGGTGGCTATGGTTATGCCTGCCACCGTCCATGCTGCTTTGGAAGATACTGGTGTTCTGGCTTCTATTGAAGTATTCTAGACTTCTGATACCTTGGATAGTTCTTGTTGTTATATAAGGGTTGATTATTATATTAGTGTTATTTTCTCTTCTAACACTAATATCTAAATCCTAGGCCACCTGTGATAAAAGAGTCACCAATCAATTCATTATCTAGACTGTCCAATGATTTTGTCGGAAAAAATATCCGTTCGTTTCTATACGTGTGCACAAATCCAATCTTAATATTTATTTGGGAAAATTCTGGTTTTATTTTTCATTAAATAAAAGCTCATTTGCAAGTATGCCATATATTTGTTTACATACATTTATTTATCTTCATCATTTCTGAGCGTAAGAATGTGTGCATGCGCGTGCGTGTGTGTGTGTGTGTGTGTGTGTGTGTGTGTGGCTGTATAGCTGCTATTTTTCTACCAGCTAAAGTCTGCTCCAAAGACATGACTTCATTGGCACTTGAAAGGACAAAGACTTCATTCTGAGAACTGCAATGGCTTGCACTAGGAAGCCATCAGCATGAGTGAAATGATGAATGAGACACTGATGAAGCACCCTCAAGCATCATCTAGAGTTTATTCTTTACATCACTCAGGTGCAGGCGTATCTCATGTTATGTTCAAGTTTTTCTGTCACCACTCCTTAAAGACAATAGCCGGTCATGAATTCTGAAAAACAAAACACTATTAAAGAACAGCAAAAAGATTGGTCGGACCAGCCAAAGTCTCCTTTCAGCTCCAAACTGCTTTCTAAGCAGTAATCGACATTCATTGTCTCTGTTCTTTATTACCTATTCTCCATTGCCTTCCGAGTTTTCTGGCACCTCTGCTGGTCTTGGTAGCTAAAACTTTATCCTGAGAAGCCTGACCCCTCAGGTCTTGTGCCCGTGTACAGCAGTCCTTTGGGAATAGAAGCAACCCCAGTAGATCCTGGGAGTTTCTGCCATGGACATTCAAACTCCCACTATAGAGCAGAACTATATCTCTTCATAATAATCAACACTGTAATTAATTTCTCTGTCTACTGGTAGGTGGAGCCCATGATTACCAGGTAGGCAAAAACTCTATATTAATTCATTAACTAGTGGGTCCCAGGGAGTCATGGTGAAAGAGAGCAATTTTACCTAACAGGTGTTTTTTTCAGACCAATATATTCTAGATATCGGGGACAGGGTAGCATCGGTTAAAAATATATTTCTCCATTGTAAAGACAATACCAAATCTCACAAACTATAATCCTTAGCACATTCATTCGCAGCATTTTAAGAAGCCATTTCAGCGGGCTGATGTGGTATGTGCTAAGATGAATAGATCTCATAGCAATGGGTGTATTATTTCACTTTCTTCTCAGAGACTGTCTCAGTCCAAAGCAATGTTGTGCAGAATTCTGTGATGATAAATAAGCCACCACATGTCTCAGATACTGGTGATGATCATGTCACTGTGGGCAGCCGAGACAAACCCATACCCAGAATATCTATCATTCTTATTAAATAGCAACTTCCATCTATATGGAAGGCGCCTGATAAAATCAACTTGCCAGAAAGAGCTGGTTGGAATCCTCTAAGTATGGTACCACATTAAGGGCTCAGAAAAACCCTTTGATGCTTTCGGATTGGATATTCAATTCCAATATCAGCTAGATCAGCTTTGTAAAAGAAGAAATAGTTCTACCACTATGGCTATTCTATTCTTGGGCCCATTGCACATATGCTGTTATTACAGATGACAGAAGCTGTTAGACATTTCCTGGCTGAGTCACTGTCCACCTGATTGTTTCGTACGTTCTCTGTTGTGGATGCACTATGGTGAAAACTGACATCAAGCTCAAATATCTACTTAATTCGTATCCACTCCAATATGTCCATCTGTACAATTCCTCCCCAGATCTCTTTGTTTAATCATACTCTTTCTGACCCCTGAACAACTAACCAAACTATTAATAACTGTCCAAATGTCCTTGTATGTTCTTACCTCAGACCACATCTCTCTCCACGTAAATTTCATGATTGGGTATCCTTCTAGAAAGCTCTGTCTCCTGGGAACATTTTCCCTGACTATTCTTTCTCAGAGCAATTCCGAATGCAACAGCAGTCCATTTTCAGGCTAATTCCAACATATTGAGAAGACCCATCCATGAACCAGGCCTGAATGTATTCTCGCTCTGCCATTTAGTCATCTGAACACCCCCGTAGGGCTATAGCAGTGAACTGATAGAAAGACTTCAGTGCTACAGGTAGGCTTTAGGCCCCCTAAGTCTTTAGGCAGGGAACACGTGCAACTCATTCATGCCCTTTGCACCTGCTCTAACTGACTCTGAATCTATATTACCACTTAACATCAGACTCCTGCCGCTAAGTCTGCCAAAATTTATGACTTGGTGGGTCTGAGAGTACCCAGTCATGAAGGTCAGCACACATCGTCATTTGATGTTGCATAGTGACAGATGTTCAGTCTCTGCTTGGGTCCATTAGTATGCCAGGAGCTTCTTTTTGCGCTGTGAATATATTCTGCCACAATATGGCCTTGCTCCAGAAACCTAGCCATCTGTGCTACAACTCGCACATGGGCGTTTGCCAAAAACTGAATTTTGCAGGAAGAACAATAATGAATCAAGTGTGTATGTGATGGGTATCACTATTCCTACATCCTATAAGTCTTTAATGGTGGCAATAATCCCTGTCATTCTATGCTGTGATGGTTAATTTTATGTGTTAACTTGACTGGGCTAATGGATGCCCAGATAGTTGATACAACATTATTTCTGGATGTGTCTGTGAGGATGTTCCTAGATGAGATTAGCATTTGAGTTCATAAACTAAATAGGGAAGGTCAGTCACCCTCACCAAGGTGAGTGGGCATCATCCAATCTGCTGAGGGCGTAAATAGAACAAAAAGGGAGAGAAAGGGTGAATTTGCTCTCTGCCTGACCCAGGATGCCCATCATCTGCCTTCAGACATTGGTGCTTCTGGTTCTCAAGGCCTTTGGACTCACATTCCACTGGCTTTCCCAGTTCCCCAGCTTGTAGATAGCAAATTGTGAGACTTTTCAGCCTCCATAATTCTGTGAGACAATGCCTATCATAAATCCTCCTTTCTCTCTTTATATATATTTTTTCAGGGTCTTCCATTCGAACATTCCCACTATACTGGTGAGGGAGCATAGCTTCTATGTATATCCATGCTATTTATGCCCACAAGACTGCCGAAATTACTGTGAAATGGGTTTACGGAACCATTAATCCCATAGTGAGACAGATTTGGATCAGAACTCTGACTGACATCTGGTCTTTGTGTGCCTCCAGCTTAATAGAGACAATTCTTGTATTTAGGGTCCCTATATAAACGTGAGCTCAGACCCTATGTCAATAGCATTCTAAAAATTTAGATATTCTCTTTTCCTAGACTTCAGTCGCCCTGGTAAATTCCAAAGTTCCCTAAAAAAGAGATTGGATATCGGGGCATCTGGGGTGGCTCAGTCAGTTGAGTGTCCGACTTTGGCTCAGGTCATGATCTCACTGTTCGTGAGTTTGAGACCCATGTCGGGCTCTATGTTGACAGTTCAGAGCCTGGAGCCTGCTTCAGATTCTGTGTCTCCCTCTCTCTTTGCTCCTGCCCTGCCCTTCCCTTCTCTCTCTCTCTCTCTCTCTCAAAAATAAATAAAAAACATTTTTAAAAAAGAGATATTGGATATATATCCATTGAGAAAGAAATTAGTTGGGGGATGCTTGGGTGGCTTAGTCGGTTAAATATCCAAGTCTTGATTTCAGTTCAAGTTGTGATCTCAGGGTGGTGAGAGTGAGCCCTGCATCAGGCTCCATGCTCGGTGTGGAGCCTGATTGAGGTTCTTTGCCTCTCTCCCTCTGCCCCTCTCCCCTGCTCACATTCTCTCTCTCTCTCTCTCTCTCTCTTTCTCTCTTTTAAAAAAAAAGTTGCAAAAATCAAAGAATCTATCTAAGGGCTTGGAATAAGCCCATCTGTCAAAGTGCTATTGCAAAATAAGGGAGAACCCTTTAACATATTTTTTTAATTCTAAAATTCATAATGTTTAGGACACATGGCATAGATGATGCTATTACAAGTATACAAGCAAACAGCAAAATAAAGGGAAGAAACATATATCTGTCATGAAAAATGTACTAAATTTACTGGAGGTAGAAAATTTAACATAAGCTGAGATGGGGGGAAGGACTGAAAGACTCTCCTAAAATTTAGAGCAAAAGCAGAAAAAGACAACAATTGTGTCAAGTAGAGTAAGACATATACGTCAAAGATTCTAGATGACTAGCAAAGGAGACTTGGAATTTCATAACCAAAGTGTCAGGAAGAGAATAAAGGAGGAAGGAAGAATGTAATGGAAGACTTTTTAATGGGGAAGAAGCGTTAGAAAACAAACTTGGTCATCACATTATACACTAATTTAATATTAGTTAATAATAAATGCTACTAGTAACTCAACTTATCTTTCTTTTGCATTTAGTGGGGGGAAAAAAATCCTGGCAATTATGTAAGCAGGACAAACCAATAGAAATTTATATTCACACGCACAGAGAAAACAAACAAGTAGTTATAAAACATTCCTTTGCCACATTAAAACTGCCCATGAGAAAGTGAGCTAACTCATTGCTCTTTTATTCAGCTGTAAAGCAGGGTAATTTTAACACATTGTAGAGTTGTTCTGGCGCTTCTGTGGGATGATATGCATAAAGGACTTGGCAAGTGATTGTCCTATGGTAAACAGCTAAAAAATGCTACATTATTATTATTATTATTTAGATTATAAATATATATTATAAATATAAATATATACAGAGCTTTGACATATGAATTACAGAAGCAGTGCAGAATAAGCTTGACAGAAAATTACTCTTTTATATGCAAAGAATTCAGAAAATAAACCATGCATGAGATAGCAAAAAGTTACATTTACTAGATACTAACATTTCATAGCAATCTGAGAAGACTGGTTCTACCGTTATACCTCCCATTTAGGTAAGAACACCAATGTCCAAGGGGTTCCATAATTTTTCAAATGTCATGAGACCTATGTTTTACATTTTAGGGTGGTAATTTAGGAAATATTTTGTGTATATCGTTGGATAGGGTAAACACAGCGTTGTTGGGGTGGAGGTTTGTCACTCTAGAGAAAGAGAGACACGGATAAGGAATAGGGTAATGTGTAAAAGATGCCTATATAATTCAGTTTCAATTAGAGATATTCATAATTTGAAGACTTTGAAGACACAAACCAACCAATATGAGCACAAAAATGGATGTTTCTTTGGGGATGATAATGGTAACATTTAACATCAGATTCAATATGTTAGAGCTACTAAGAATGTTAATTAATTCTAGGTGACATTAAAACATATGTTGGGCGGAGATCTTGGAAAATCATAACCAACAATCTTCGCTCGTGAGCTACATCAAAGGCATTGCTTGTCTCCAACTGTTTTGACTTACCAAGCAAGTTAAAATAGTTGTAAAATCTACTATTTCTTTCGATGTGTAAGCATAGATTGGCTAATTTTTACTCAATACTAAACAAAAATTCTAAGCTTCAAGAATAAATAGGAAAGACAAGTCCTCACATAGGTATACTTTGGGGAAAATATGGTCTCTTTGGAGATTTGATATTTCCAGTTATCTTAATTCCTTCTTGCGAGGTCAATAATTTCAAAGTGTGAAGCTATCAACCTGTGAACTGGGGCATATCCATGACCTTAAACTAAGCACAACACTTAAACTCATTCATGTCCAAGATTTAGAAATCACATTTCAAGAAAAAATAATTGACAAGTTTACAGACATATGAGTCTCACACACACACACACACACACACTCACACACACACACACACACACACACACACATGTGGGAAAGGCAAATAACTACAGCTACAACTGTGAAACCACACAAATGATGGGAAAGAAACAACTCAGGATAAACAAGTACCCTGTTTTCATGGGGGATGCCATGAAACAGCTTTAAACATAAATACATAATGGGTTTTAGAAATGGCATAATCTTTTAAGAATTATTTTTTAAACCATAACAAGACTTGTTAGCTGGAAACAGGCTGGGGTGGATTTGAACCACTTTACTCTTGAGTGGAACAAGCATAAGAAACACTTGTTGCTTAAATATGCCCCAACCAAAGACTAGATATTGGAATCATGCATCAAAACTCATATCTTGTAAGGAATTTCACATAGATGAAAATTTTGATGTAAAAGTACATGGAATATATAGTACTGCTTAACTAAATTGGCAAATACTGTCTTGTTTATCTTAACAATAGCCCAGCGTCACACATTATTACTGCTTAACCAGAGAAGAAAACTGACCATTACAAAGACTGTTACTTTCTTCGTATCACAAATCAAGGACTTGGTATGGCAACGGAATTAGAAATATAAAAAGAAAATATCCCCTAAAGAAGGCTATTGGTTCCTTTAATACAAATAATTTTTCACAAGCCAAAAAGATAACTATTAATATTAAATAAGAAAACCAGGATTGTTATGCCAAATTGAAGAAGTTTATTAGAGAAATGGAGAAAAATATTCAGTATGGAAATCAAAAGACAGGAACTATGACAGCCTCATCCGGATGAAACACCACACAGGAGCTCAGAGGATAATTTTCACATTCTTCTACTTTTCACGGGTTATATTCAAGAAAGGAAGGACTTGTCGTTCAGACGTAGAGAGCACCAGAGTTCAACTCTTCAGAAAAGTGGTGTCTAAAACCTGTGATGTAGGATAATCAGCACCCAACAGTGTGAGGCTCAGAATTGGTGAATCCCACGTCCAGGCGTAGAGGGTGAGAGTCTCTGTTACCAGTAGCCACAGCCAGAGCCACAGCCATAGCAGGAGCCATAGCCACAGCCCAGGCCTCTGTAGCCACAGCCTCCATAGCCACAGCCTCTGTAGCCCCAGCCTTTGTAGCCAGAGCTTCCATAGCCGCAGCCTCCATAGCCGCAGCCTCCATAGCCACAGCCTCCGTAGCCACAGCCTCCATAGCCACAGCCTCCATAGCCACAGCCTCCATAGCCGCAGCCTCCATAAGAGTTTCCGTAGTAGCTTCCACACATGGTGTTGGCTGTTGAGGTTGTGCTTGGGTAGAGAAGGCGAGGAGAAGTGTCACTTCACTGTGAACATTTCTTCCTGCAGAGACCTTTTATATGCTCTCGATGTGGGTGTCGCCCACTACACGTGTCATGTCATTGGCTAATTTTATGACTAATTGGGTTAGTTTGTTGTTCTTCAAACATAAGATAAAGCTTCAGAGGTATTACGGTGATTTGCTTTGTCTGGACTTCATGTATCCAGTCTAGAACTTGAATGAGGGGAGGCACTCAGTCACATCTACACAGTCCTACCCCAAATTAGACCTTCACTTTAACCTCCTATAATCATCCTTTATTTCAAGAAAGAATACATTTGCTAAGGTCTTGGCCCCCAAATAATTATATTATTGTAAAACATTTCACAGAGAATAGCATTTCTTTTCATTCATGAGTTTCTCTTCTCTTTTGATCCAAATAATTAATTTCTTCAGGGATTTAGTGGCTTTTTCTATATTGAAAACATAATGCATCTTTCATGCTCATAATGTTGATAATAATTTAACTCATTAAAATTTCAAGGGAAACAGGTCTGAACAAAATATCTTCTACTTTTGCACTTATACCAATGAGTTTTATTCTCATTTATGTCCAACTTCTATTGAAGGACAAGACAATGCAAGTTATTCTGGCGGAATCCAATTTTTACATTTCTTTTTTTTGTCCTAATTACATATGCTATCATTAGTTACTATTCTAAGTAACTGTCCAATAAGCTTAGCATCATGCATTTTTGTTAATAAATTTAGACAGAGAACTGTTTCTTTCTCAAAACAGTATGCTTTGTGACCCGACATGCTGAGCCCTCTTGTATAACCCTTGAATTATAACTATCTTCATTCAAATAGTGTGATAGCTCATCTTAAAGTGATGCCAAAGAAAAGTGGGGGGGAGTTTTATGTTAGAGTTAAAAAATGTACTGCTGTGTATTTGAGAAAAATGCATGTGGGAAGGCAGTATTATCTATCTAGTCACATTGATTTCTAATAATTTGGTTATAGTTCTTAGGCAAAATATCATTTTATCTATTCTCTCAAGTAATGTTAGGCAGGGTTTGTAGAATGGAATTGGGGCTGCTTTATATCACCATGAAGATGGTTCAAGAAGTTAGACACCTTCTGCATTTTAATCAACTCTCTCTGGAGATCATCAGAATAACGACACAGAGTTTCCCAAATTATTCAATTTGTCTTACTTGGTAACTATTTCAAATGAGTCAAAAAAAAATAGCCTCTTAAACAAAAAGTTGTTTCATACTAATGATCACAGCAACACATTCATCACATTCAGTGATCATGTTTTTGAATGTACTTTCCAGGTGCATTTCTTGGTAGGTGCATTTTTTGTAAAGTGCCACATTATTGTGACAGTTTAGTCACTATCGGCTGGACCAACATATAGGTGTAGGACATCTTCACCACATGACATTCAAATTTCCCACGGAGTAAATAGCAATAAACTCAATTCTCAGAGTTCAGAGCCTTAGCAAACAATTCGTTTTTAAGAAAAAATAGTGGAAATAGCATGATTTTTATTGTTCTTCAAAGATACTTACGCTCTTAAAACACTGCCTAAATTTGGTAAACATGAATTGCATCAGTTAATTAAAAAAAACTATAATTAAGGTTTTTGTATTTGATTTAAAAGGATATCGAATACATTGCATTCTGTGCAAATGATATCTGTAATAACATTTGCTAGACATTTATCTCTCTAGAATTTACTTCCTAAAATTAATGTGGTTCTCCTGAAAAATTAAGTTATTCTCTCTGATAATAGCAATGAAAGCTTCGCACTTGCCTTTTTCTTTTTTTCTATCTTTTCTGGTGTGTTGTCCTAAATATACTCCATTCTCAATATATCCTATTATCATAAATTAGTACTCTTCTGAGTAATCCCCATTTCTATATCCTGCCTCATAACAAAACTTCACAAGTGTATTTCCATGGCAGTGTTCTGAGAACCTTTATCGCTCTGGTCCTGTGTTTCGATATTTCATCTCCAATATGCTTCTGAGACTGCTCTTCCTGAGGTCATCAAGACCGCAGTCCTGCCAAATCTAGAGGTCAAGTCTTTATTTTACTCAGCCTCTGAGCAGCGTTCAGATTCACCAACTTCTGTCTTCATTCCTGAAAGGCTCTCCAACCTTCACCTTCAACCTACCAGGCACACTTGGTTTAATCCCAACCTCAGTAACTGCTTCTTCTAAGTGTCCTGTCTTTTTACGTCTCAGATTTTACCCTCAAATGTGAGAATGTCTTGCTAGGTATTTGCCCCACTTATGGTCTCTGGTCTCTACCCAAACTCTTGTTAGATGGATCACTTTGTATACATTCTCTTCTCCAATCCGTCTCTATTTATATTTCCAATCTCATTGCAGGTGTATTATATATAATATTTCATATACTTCTAATCTTAATATATAAATGTATATATCTTCATAGATTAATCATCATTAGAAATTTAACATGACAAAATTAAGTTGATGATTATTTATACTACCCAGACTTTTTCATTCTTTCCTTTTATGTCTCAAAGCATGCGTGGCACAGATCAGATCATGGCCCTCCTTGACGGTAATCCTTCAGTGTCTACTACCCACATTAGGATGGCTTGAGTACCTACCAGGCATGCAGTTAAATTTGAATTTCAATATTTATTTGCTACACCTAGCAACCCCGAAGCTTAGCAAATACAGCCGACATGACCCTGCATCTCAGAGCCTTGACTACATCTATGAGCTCATATGATTCCTCTCCATTATAATATATAGATCACAGTGGTTTCTCGGCTCTTCAAATGGCCCTAGCTTGTTTCCACCTTAAAGTCTCTGCCTTTGATCTCTTGAAGTAACATCGAGAATGGCTTATCTTTCTCTTCTTCTTTCAGTGAAGCTTTCCATGACCAGTCAGTCTGAAGTAATCCTTCACCAATAACTCTTGAAGTTTTCTTTAGCTCATCTTGATTCATTATTTACAGAGACTCATCACTATCAGAAGTTATCTCATTCACTCCCTTAATCTTTGTCCGTCTTGAATTTTCTGCCCCTACTTAGTCTAGAACATAAGTTCTGCAACAATAGCATCCTTGTCTGTCCTGTTCATTGCCCCATCCCAGTGCTCATAATAGTGCCTAGTATATAGTTCGTTCTTAATAAAATTTGACAAGTGAATTAGTAAAAGGCCAAGTCAATAAAATGAAAGATTATTTTTACTTTTCTTTTTAACTTCATATTTTGGAATAACTTTAGACCTATAGAAAGTTGCCAAAATAGTACAGAAAACTCTTATATGCCCAACACTCAATGCTCTATAATGTTAACATCTTTCATAACCATGGTATATTTATCAAACCAAAGAAATTAACTTTGAACAATACTTTAAACTGTAGATTTTACGGGTGCCTGTGTTAAGCATCTGATTTCAGCTCAGGTCATGATCTCACGGTTCATGGGTTGAACCCCTGTGTCGGGCTCTGTGCTGACAGCTCAGGGCCTGGGACCTGCTTCAGATTCTGTGTCTCCCTCTCTCTCTGCCCCTCCCCTGCTCATTCTCTGCCTCTCTCTGTCTCTCAAAAATAAATAAACGTTAAAAAAATTAAAAATAAAATAAAATAAAATAAACTATAGATTTTGTTTCACCATTTTTTTCCATTAGTGTCCTTTTTATGTTTCAGAATCCAATTCACACTGCATTTAGTTGCAGGATCTTTTTAGTCTCTTCCAATTAGTGACAGTTCTCTGTCTTTCCTTGGCCTTCCTGGCCTTGACAGCTTGAAAGATTTGGGTGTTTTGTAGAAGAGTTTCCAATTTGGATTTGTCCGAATTTTTATCATACCTAGATTGAGGGTATACATTTTGAGCAAGGAAACCAGAAGAGATGTGTCTTTTCGGGGCAACATACCCAACAGTGCATGACATCAATAAACCACTTGAGAGTTTCTGGCATCCTTTAAAACTCAAATTTCTAATAAAATAAGTCCCTTCTTTTCTATATATTTAGGGGTAATTGGGTCAAACTTCAAGGTCACTGTCTGGTTTGGGGTCATGTATAAAATTATAGATTACGTGTACATGTGAAGTAAAAACCAAAGCTAATAATATTACTCCCCCCAAAAAAGATAAAACACTTAGTCATTCAATGTTTACAAGTGAATCCTGGCACTATGTCTCCTCTCCCACAATTTTTCCATCTTTCTCTCCCCCTTTGAAACTACCCTTTTGTTCCCAAGACAGAAAATATTCAGGTGTAAGGAGAATATTATTAAATAAAACTAGGGTTTTACACAGGTAGAATCTGCATAAGTTATATGATGGCATGGTAGCAATAACATAGTCTAAATTTGGAATCTGGAATAAACAAGTCACCAAAGTAGAAGAATCTCTCATCAAAGGCACATGATTTCATTATAGGCATCCTGACACACAGTAAAGTTGTCTTAAATATATTGGTCATGAGAAATTCTTGAGATGGTTTTAATACCAACTAGTTTGAAACATGAATCCAAAAGTGCCTGTGGTTTGCCCCACATACCACTCAGTTTGTTTGTAAGGTTCTGGGTATATTATAAATTTAAAGCTCTAGAAACTGACTCTGTTCTTCTGAGCCTTCTTCTCACACATGAGCTTCTACAGCAACTACTGTGATGGCCTGAGCTATGGCCATGGAGGCCTGGGATATAGCTACTATAGTGGCTATGGATATGCCTCTTATCGTCCATGCTGCTATGGAAGATTCTGGTCTTCTGGATTCTTCTCAGAAATCTAGATTGTTGATCGTTATAGATCATTACCCTGTGAGGCACTATGTGTATCCCCTCCATTATTTATAATAACAGTATTATGGGCTATTCAAACAATGACAACCAAATCTTGGCCTATAAGAACCACATCAGGGCTTCTTTGATCTATTATCTAGAGTTTCTAACAATTTAAAACAAAAACAAAGAGCCTCAATGTTGTGTTACTCATACATGATTAAATATAAACAACCTTAACAATTCCATTTGAAAAAATATCCAAATTCATTTTTCACTGAATGTAATCTTATTTTACAAATGCACAGCATACACTATACACGTGTGTTTATATATATATGTATATATATATATATTGCTGTATGTGTGAAAGAAAGAGAGTTTGCTCACCCTTTGGCAATGTATAGTTGATAATATGGATGTGTTAGGCCTGATCGCTGTATTCAACCAGCACTTTGGCAAAATGTGTTTTCATGGGCAGATCCAAAGGCTACTGTAATATACCTTGGTCTTATCAAAGCCTCATCTTCGGTATCTCCAGTGTTTGGCTAAAATCATTGGTAAAAACAGTGCCCCCTTACTTAATGCTTCATTCAATTTCATTGTTTCTTGATACTCAGCAGTTGAATTTGTGGTTCTGGGCAACTGTAACTGTTTTCCTCTAAATTATATAGGATGCCTGTTTCTTGTCACTCACCGACAAAATATATTCTCAAACTCAATCTATGCATGGTGGTTACACAGGTAGCTATTCTGCGATTCCAATGTGGGCATAGAGTGAACACAGAATTTAAGTCTGCTTCCCTAAATTTTTCACAGAGGTTGATATTTGCCTGCCTTCAAGCCAATGACCTTTTATTATTCATAACAAAGCAGTAATTCGGGTAGACCAAATTCACGAAATGCAACTTTGACCCAACTATAGGCTGGAAAGTGCAGCCTTGAGCCTTCTAGTTTGGTTCGTGTTCAGCAAAGATGTTCATAATAACACTTCTTCATTTATCCCATTTATTATTAATGTTAATGATGATGTCAATAATGGTAAAGTATAACACAACAATATCTTCTAAACATTTAATGACTATGTTAGAATTTGGGGCCTTTACAACTAATTTAAGATTCATACAAAATTACTTCCTGAATGGCTATTAAAGTATGAAGCTGGAAAAACTCTTAACCAGCAACAAAATGCATGTTTCCTGAAGGCATCCAGAGGATGTCTGTTTATCCTCCATCAATTGAAAACAGACAACACATAACTGTACCACTCTGACATCTACAAACATTGACAGGCAGTGAAACTAGAGGGAGAAACACTAAGGTAAGTCCCTTTCTAATAAGTTTGGCTTTGGTCCTGCCATAGTGGGCAGAAGTCGTAAAAGGCAGGTCAACAGAGGGCCCTGTCTTAAAGCAGTCGAAAAGGTCAGAGTGGAAGCCATGTGGAAGCTATGGCTTTTGACTCAATCCCACACACTTAAAAAGTGGCCATCAGATATCAAGCCCTCTTCAATTATATTACACGCTTAAAAAAATTCAAGTCTTTCTGAAATTGTCCTAAGGACACAAAACAGATGAAGAAACATTCATTCAAAAAAATCAACATAATCTAGGTTTAGTGAGAGTCTTGATCTACTTAAGCTACAATCTGCTCCTTCTGTTTCTTCTCCTCCAGGTTAATATGGCAGAAGGTCAACACTGGGAAAAGGAGGCCATAAAAATAGTACCCCCTCTTTGTTGTCAAAGGCTACAGTATCTCTCCTGTGTAGGCAGGCCATTAGTATATCTCATGATCTCTTGTTCTATGTTGCAATGACTAAGTTGCAAGTGAACTTGGCCAAGAGGTAGGTGGTTCCCTTCATCTACCCATTCCTACCTGCAGTGCCAAGCTCTACCCATCACCCAACAAGCTAACAGCCATAAGTCCCTATCTTGCTTTCCATTACACCATTCATAGGAAGGAGGTTTCATGACAGGACGGGTACATCAAACCTAAAAACCTAGAGGCTACTGCCCAAGCCCAGTGACTACTAGTAATGCAGATGTGTCTCTATGAGAGAATAAGCAAACAACTGTTTCTATCTCCAGTTCTGGAGTAGTTGCTCAGATATTTTGCACAGAGCAGGAGGCAAGCCATAAAAACAAAGAGCTCTGAGGTGCCTGGGTGGCTCAGTTAGTTAAGTGTCCAACTTTGGCTCAGGTCATGATCTCACAGTTGGTGGGTTTGAGCTCCACGTCGGGCTCTGTGTGGACAGCTCAGAGCCTGGATCCTGCTTCGGATTCTGTGTCTCTGTCTCTCTCTGTCTTCTCCCCCCACTCACGTTCTGTCTCTCTCTCTCTCTCAAAAATAAATTTAAAAATGTTAAAAATAAATAAAAATAAATGAAAAATAAAACAGAGAGCTCTGAACACTTCTTCAAATGAATTAGTTTATTTAGAATAGTGTGTAGGAAATTCAAACTTAAGGGTATGCTTCAAACAATAGAGATTTTGATGATAAACAATTAAGAGGAAGTTTGTTGCTCTAAGACAACAAGCTAAACCATCAGCTGGCTAGTTTACCAGAGAGAACCAGGAGAAAAGATGGCTAAGAGCCCTCCTGGGTGCAGGGCAAACCTTAAAGACTAGCCTAAAAAACAAACAAACAAGCAAACAAACAAACAACAACAAAACAAAAACAAAAACTATATATATATTCTCACTGCTGGGTGAATTCTATATATGAAAAACTCTTTTGACTGTGTTCTTCAGATCATCTGTCTCTTGGGTTATTTTCTGCATACTAGTTCTATCAGTTTGTCAGAAGGGGAGTTGAAAATATCCAAGTGTAATTGTAAATTTCTCTATTTCTATTTTCAACTGGATCACATTTTATTCATATGTTTTGAGACTGTTGTTTGGTGTATACTTAGAATTATTATTTTTCCTGGTGGATTAATCCTCATAAAATATGTAATAGTTCTCTTTGTCTCTGGTAATTTTCTTTGATGTGATGTCTATTTTGTCTGGTCTTAAGGTGGCCACTCCTGCTTTAGTTTGTTAATTATAGAGCCTAACTTTTTCCATCCTTTTACTTTCAGCCTACCTATGTCAATGAATTTGAAGTCAGTTTCTTATGAACAGAATCATGTTGGATTTTTTTAATGCACTTTTCCAATCTCTGTCTTTTGGCTGTTGTATTTAGACCATGTGCATTCAATGAAATTGTTGATATGTTAGCAATTAAGTCTGCCACTTTATTATTTGTTTTCTATTTGTTTCTTCAAATTCTTGTTACTCTGATTATTTTTCTTGCCTTCTATGTTATTTTTTAACATTTTATAGCATTACATCTCAATTTTTTGTTTTTTTTTAATTTAAATTTTGTTAGTTAATATACAGTTACATATTGGTTGCAGGAGTAGAATTCAGTGTTGCATACAACACCCAGTGCTCATTACAAGTGCCCTACTTCGTACCCATCACCCATGTAGCCCATCAACCACTGACCTACCTCCATCAACCCATAATTTGTTCTCTATCGTTAAAAGTCTCTTGTGGTTTATTTCTATCTCTCCTCTTTCCCACCCCTTCCCATATGTTCATCTGTTTTGTTTCTTAAATTCCACATATTAATGAAATCATATGGTATTTTTCCTTCTCTAATTGACTTATTTTTCTTATTATAATATATTCTAGCTCCATCCATGTCATTACAAATGACAAGATTTCATTCTTTTTGATGGATGAGTAATATTCCATTATATATGTATATAATGTGGGATGTAGTATATACATACTATATCTTCTTTAACCATTCATCAGTCGATGGACATTTGGGCTCTCTCCATAGTTTGGCTATTGTTGATAAACTACTATAGACATTAAGGTGGATGTACTTCTTTGAATCTGTATTTTTGTATCCTTTGGGTAATGCCTAATAGTGCAATTGCTGGATCAGAGGGTAGTTCTATTTTTAGTTTCTTGAGGAACTTCCATACTGTTCTCCAGAGTGGGTGCACCCCTTTTCATTCCCACCAACAGAGCAAGAGGGTTCTCCTTTCTCCTCATCCTCACCATCACCTGTTGTTTCTTGTGTTGTTAATTTTAGCCATTCTGACAGGTGTGAAGTAGCATCTCATTGTGGTTTTGATTTGTATTTCCCTGATGATGAGTGAAGTTGAGCATCTTTTCATGTCTGTTAGCCACTGAATGTCTTATTTGGAAAGGTGTCTGTTCATGTTTTCTTCCCATTTTTTAACTGGGTTATTTGTTTTTTGAGAGTGGAGTTTGATAAGTTCTTTATAGATTTTGGATACTAATCTTTTATCAGGTATGCCATTTGCAAATATCATCTCCCGTTCCATCGGCTATCTTTTAGTTTTATTGCTTGGTTCCTTCACTGTTCAGAACCTTTTTATCTTGATGTCAACATGATGTTATCATATTTACTTTTTATTTTCCTTGCCTTCAGCAATGTGTCTAGTAAGAAGTTGCTCCAGCCAAGGTCACAGAAGTTGCCGTTTCTAGGATTTTGATGGTTTCCTGTTTCATATTTAGATCTTTCATCCATTTTGAATTTATTTTTATGTATGCTATAGAAAGTGGTCCAGTTGCATTGTTCTGCTTGTCACCATCCAATTTTCCCAACACCATTTGTTAAAGAGACTGTTTTTTCCCCATTGGATATTCTTTACTGCTTTGTCAAAGATTAGTCGACCATACATTTGTGGGTCCATTTCTGGGTTTTCTCTTCTGTTCCATTGATCCATGTGTCTGTTTTTGTGCCAGTACAGTATTGTCTTGATGACTACAGTTTTGTAATGTAGCTTTAAATCCAGAATTGTGATGCCTCCAGTTTTGTTTTTCTTTTTCATGATTGCTTTGGCTATTCAGGGTCTTTGGTGGTTCCATACAAATTTTAGGATTGTTTGTTCTAGTTCTGTGAAAATGCTGGTGGTATTTTGATAGGGATTACATTGAATTTGTAGATTGTTTTGGATAGTATAGACATTTTAACAGTGTTTGTTCTTCCAATCCATGAGCATGGAATGTTTTTCCATTTCTTTTTGTCCTCTTCCATTTCTTTCATGAGTGCTCTATAGTTTTCAGAGTATAGATCTTTTACCTCTTTAGTTAGGTGTATTCCTAGGTATCTTACTGTTTTAAGTGCAGTTGTATCTGTATTCCTTGATTTGTTTTTCTGCTGCTTCATTACTGGTATATACAAATCCAACAGGGGTGCCTGAGTGGCTCAGTCAATTAAGCTTCTGACTTTGGCTCAGGTCTTCTTTAATTTCTTGATTAACTCATTCATTCTTTAATAGGATGTTCTTTAACTACCATGTATTTGAGGGCTTTCCAAATTTTGTCTTGTGGTTCACTTCAAGTTTCATAGCATTGTGATCTGAAAATATGCATGGTATGACCTCAATCTTTTTGTACTTGTTGAGGGCTGATTTATGAGCCAGTATGTGATCTATTCTGGAGAATGTTCTAGTGCACTCAAAAGGAAAGTGTATTCTGCTTCCTTAGAATGAAAAGTTCTGAATATATGTTGAGTCCATATGGTCCACCGTGTCATTCAAAGCCATTGCTTCCTTGTTGATTTTCTGCTTAGATGATCTGTCCTTTGTTGTAATGGGGTGTTAAAGTCCCCTACTATTATTCTATTATTATCAGTAAGTTTCTCTATGTTTGTAATTAATTGTATCATGTATTTGGGTGCTTTCAAGTTGGGAGCATAAATATTTACAACTGTTAGATCTTCTTTGTCACAGACAATGAGTCTGGAGTTCTTTCTTGTCCAGCAAGAGAGCAGATGCAGAAATGAAAATGAGGAAGGCTAATGTCTGGGAGAAGACAAGGATCCCAAACAGAGATTTTGTCTTCATGTTCATTGATCTCTCAAGATCTTCCACACATGGTGAATGTGAAGAAAACAATCAGATAGTAATCATTAACTTGTGTGTAAGAAGCAAAGGTCTGGGGGGGGTGGGCAAGTGGAGTTTGAAGTTGTGATCAAAGTATACAAGTGCCAGATGGAAAGTAGTCTCTTGCATATAATATACCAGCTACTCTTGACTCCATCATAATACCTCACTAACTAACTCTGGGAAATTTTGCCCTGTGGCAGCGGCTTCCCACCCTAAGCTTTTTTCTACTTAATGATTAACTTTGGGTGCTTTTGCCCTGTGGTGGTGGCTTTCTGCCCAAAGCTTTTTTCAACCCATTTATGTACGTATAAGGAATTCTTGAACCAATTTCCCCAAACTTCTTGATGGATAGATCCTTTAATTATGATGTAATGCCTTTCTTCATCTCTTGTTACAGTCTTTGTTTTAAAATATAATTTGTCTGATATAAGTATGGCTACTCCAGCTTTCTTTTTATGTCCTAGGTCTAAAATGAGTCTCTTGTAGGCCACATATAGATGGATATTGTTTTGGGTTTTTTTTTCAAACATTCCAATACCCTGTGTTTTTGACTGGAGCATTCACAGTTGACTATTGAAAAATATGAATTTAGTGCCATTGTGTTACCTGTAGAGTTCATGTTTCTGATGATGTTCTCTGATCCTTTCTAGTCTTTGTTGCTTTTGGTGTTTTGTTTTGTTTTCCTCCACTTATAGAGTCCCCCTTAAAATTTCCTATAGGGCTGGTTTAGTGGTAACAAGTGCCTTTAGTTTTTGTTTGTCTGGGAAACTCTTCGTCTCTCCTTCTATTTTGAATGACAGCCTTGTTGTAGAGAGTATTCTTGGCTGCATATTTTTATCCACTCAACACGTTGAATATATTGTGGAACTCCATTCTGGCCTTTCAAGTTTCTGTGGACAGATCTGCTGCAAACCTGATCTGTCTTCTCTTGTAGGTTAAGGACTTTGCTTCATTTGCTGCTTTCAGGATTCTTTCCTTGTTTGTGTATTTTGGGAATTTGACTTTTTTTTAACGTTTATTTCTTTTTGAGAGAGATAGAGACAGAGAGAGAGAGAGACAGCACATGAGTGGGGGAGGGGCAGACAAAGAGGGAGCCACAGAATCCAAAGCAGTTCCAGGCTCTGGGCTATCAGCACAGAGCCCGGCATGGGGCTCGAACCCACAAGCTGTGAGATCATGACCTGAGCTGAAGTCAGACGCTGAACCCACTAAGCCACCCAGAAGCCCCAGTATTTTGTGAATTTGACTATGATATGCCTTGGTGATGGCCAGCTTGGGTTGAATTTGATGAGAGTGCTCTGTGTTTCTTGGATTTTGATGTCTGTGTCCTTCCTCAGATTAGGAAAGTTTTCAGCTATAATTTTGTCACATAAACATTCTGCTCTTTTTCTCTTGCTTCATCTTCTGGGACTCCTATGCTATGGATGTTACTACATTTTGGGGTGCCTGGGTGGCTCAGCTGGTTAAGTGGCCAACTTCAGCTCAGGTCATGATATTGTGGTTCATGAGTTTGAACCCCACATCAGGTTCTGTGCTGACACGTTGGAGCCTGGAGCCTGCTTCAGATTCTGTGTCCCTCTCTCTGCCCCTCCCCCACTCATACTCTGTCTCTCTGTCTCTCTCTTTCTCTCAAAAATAAACATTTTTTTAAAAAAAGAATGTTATTACATTTTAATAAATTGCTGATTTCCATAAGTCTGCTTTAGTGAGCCCTGACCTTTGTTTCCCTCTTCTTTTCAGCTTCATTATTTCCCATAATTCTATATTCTATATTGCTAATCTGTTCCTTTGCCTTGTCCATCCTTGTTTTTATCACCTCTATTTGTGTTTGCATCTTGGTTATAGCATTGTTAACTTCAGCCTGACTAGATTTTTGTTCTTTTTTTCTCTGCAGAAAGAGATTCTTTTGTGTCTTCTACACTTTTTTTTCAAGCCCAGATAATATCCTTATAATCATTCTTTTAAATTCTAGTTAAGACATCTTACTTATATCTTCATTGATTAAATGCCTCACTGCCAATTCTTCCTGTTCTGTAGTTTGAGGTGAATTCCTCTGTCTTGTCATTTTGGATGAAGAAACACAATAATAATGATAATAATAATAATAAAATGAAATAAAAATTTTAAAATTTTAAAAAAATCAAATAAAGGAAGCTTGATCCTATGCATATTTTGGTCTGATTTTTAAGAGAAGCTTGATAGAAAAAAGAGAAAAGAGACAAAAAGAAAAAAATAAAAACTAAAAAACTAAAAAGCAAAAAAAAAAGTAAAATAAAATAAAACAATTTGCTATTTCTCCATCCAATAAACAAAAGAAAAGAAAAACAACAGCAACAGCATAAAAACAGAAGCAACAACAACAAAATGAATAAACATAAATAACCAAATGAAATTAAATCCAGTTTCCCCTAGAGCTGAAATTTTGTAGGACTCTATGGTCAGTGGACTAAGCAGGTGGAAGGGATTTGTGCTGTTCTTCTGGGGGAGGGGCCTGCTGCTCTGATTCTCAGGCCAACTTCCCCTACTGGAGATGTGCCTGGAGGGCACAGCACAGTAATGGCTCCATTCTCCACTTGGTGGCAGTGTTTAGTTCACTGGGGTCTATCAGTGTTGATGGGCTAATGTTAAAATGGCTTCATCTGGTCTTCAAAGCAGGGAGTTTGTGCCTTCACAGATGCACAGTCCCCCTTCCTTTATCCCCCACTTCCATCAGCTCCCCACCTTCCCCCTGTCTGTGTCCAAGCTGCCCACCAGGTGGTACCTCTCTCCAGAAGTTTAAGTGCAGCGGTGTTTCAAAACCCACACTTCAGCGACCCCTGAGGTTCGGATCCACAACATCTTCTGGGGGACCGTCTCACCGTGCTGTGGCTGGTGTCAGCTTGTCCCAGGAAACAGTCATGCCACTGCATAGCCACAGCAGCTTAGAGTTTATGATAAATCACTGCACACACCGGCACCAGGATTTGCTGCCCTCAGCTAGACTCTTTCTTTCTATACTGGTGAATGTGAGTCTACGGCCATACCACCCTGAATGTGCCAGATCCCGTCTATACTGGTGAACGTGGCAGCTTAATGAAGTCCAGTGGGTCTTTTGCCCACAGAGGCAACTGCATCACCTCTACCAAATGCACTCCAGAAACTTCAGACTCTGTGCTCTGCTGTTTATAAAAATCTAGTGGTATTAAAACCTGTTCCTTTTTTCTCTGTCAATGGTTTTAGGGAACAGTTTTCTTGTGTAGTCTCCTATGTAGGTCTCCCAGCTGCTTTCGGAGGGAATGCTTTCTTGTGCAAACTTGATGAACTGCTCTCCCTCTCCCTCTGTCTTTCTCCTCTTGGTAAGAACGGCACTGTCCCCTCTCCAGCACTATGGCTCTTCTCTCCTCCAGTTCACCTCTCCACACTAGGTACCTGCCTGCCCAGTTTTATCCCTCAAATTATGCAGGCTATTCTGTTAATCCTTAGATCAATTTCCTAGGTGTTCAAAATGGTTTGGTGTTGATCTAGCTGTGTTTGAGTGAGGAGACAAACCCAGGGTCTCCTTACTACTGTGTCATCTTAACTCCCCTCTCCTCTCATCTTAACTTATGGTATTTTTGAATGTATATATTTGCATAGTTTTTTTTTTTTTTAATGCTTCCTCTGGGTATTACTGTATGCACATGCAACTTATAACAGTGTACTGGTATATCAATATTTATGGGCACAAGTGAAGTGTTGGGCATTTCCTTTGATTAGATTCCCTCATCATGTCTACTTTTAATATTATTGCCTTCTTATAGTGTTATAATTTTTATTTCCATCACCAAATATGATTTCTAAAAGTCATGAGGAAGAGATTAGTCTATTGGATATACTCATATTTCTGTTTTTTCCATTGTACCCGCTTGATGGTTCAAGATCCCCTCCTTTAGCATTTCCTTTTTGTTTGAAGAACTTTTTTTTTTTTTTTTTTTTTTTTTTGTTTGAAGAACTTTTTGAAGTCAATCTTTAAATGTAGGTTTATTAATGACAAATTATTTCTTTTCTCCTGAGGATGTTTTTATTTCCCCTTCATTTTTTAAAAATGTTTACTTATTTATTTTCAGAAAGAGAGAGAAAGAGAGTACAAGCAGGGCAGGGGCAGAGAGAGGAGAGAATCCCGGGTGGACTCTGTGTTGGCAGCCCAGAACCAGCTGAGCCAAAATCAAGAGTGGGATGCTTCAGTTCATGGGTTTCAGCCCCACGTCAGGCTCTGTGCTGACAGCTCGGAGTCTGGATCCTGCTTCAGATTCTGCCCTCCCTCTCTCTGCCCCTCCCCCTCCTTCTCTCTCAAAAAGAAAAAAATAAACATTAAAAAAAGAGTGGGACGCTTAACCAACTGAGCCACCCAGGGACCCTACCCTTCATTCTTGAAAATAGTTTTGCAAGATGTAAAATACATTGATGACAGTTCTTTTTTTTTCAGCATTTGAAAAATACTATGCTGCTTTTTTATTACTCCATTGTTTCAGATGACAAATCAACTGTTATTCAAATTGCTGTTATTTAGATAATGCGTTGTGTGTCTGGTGATTTTCAAGATTTTTTTCTTTGTCTTTACTTTTCAAAATTGTAATTTTGATGCATTTTGGTATTAATTTATTTTGCTTGATCTAAAAATTCTCATTGACAGGTCCTAATTGGAAACAGAGAACATTAATATAAAATTATTAATTATAAATATAAGCTATTAAAATAGTATATTTTAATGATAAAGAAACCTTACTCAAGGCTTTTAGGCAATCAAATAATTTACATAGAATAAATAATTAGGCTATTAGTCAGAATTTTCAAAAGCTGCATTCAAAAAGAGAAGAGAATAATCTAAAGACTAATAAAAACAAGCATTAACTAAAGACTTTATATCTAAGGAAGCTGTTATTCATATAACAATGTATTAGAACAACAGTTTTCAGCATAGAAGAAATTAGGAAATTCTTCACCCACAAGCCTATACTGAGTAGCAAAACATTGAAGACATATAGATATATGTCTGTGTGTGTGTGTATACATGTCTGTGTGTATACATATATACATATATGTGACTGTGCGTGTGCAGTGATATGTATTGAGTGTAATATACAGCCAAATCAAAACAAAGACTAGATTTGAGGATTATAATATATTAATTAATAATATATAATTTATATATTAATTATACCTAATTATATTAATAATGTATAAATATGTTATATAAATGTGTTGTGATGACAACGTAGTAATAATCCAACTAAAAGACAAGGGAGTAGCAGAAGAGGTAAAGAGGAAAATAAATTAAGCTGATGTTGTATAGACAACAGGGCAAGTTACGAATATGAATATAACTAGTATATATATATGTCAGATATATATGAATATACATGTGTCAGATAATAAAAGGTTGAATAAGCAAAAAGGAAACTAAACACATTAAAATTGTTACGGATACAAAGAGACCCAAATAAACACTAGAAAAACCACAGCCATCCAAATACCATTTTTATAATTTATTAAAGTATACTGAATTATGAAACATATCCGTCATATCAACACATATGAATTGGCTTCATTTATCTATTAAAGAAAACATTTTAACTTTGGCTCATGAAACAAAACACGCATATATGTGCTGTACATATACATCTAAAACAAAATGTTCAGGAATACAAAAATAAAGACATATACAAAGGTATCTGGGCAAAATGTCACAAGAAAATATAACAATCCTGATATCAACCAAATAGAATTCAGGCCAAAAAGCATGAACTGCGACAAAGAGGGGAGCTTTCTCATGCAAATACGAAACCAATCACAGGAAATATCTTACACTTCTCAAGATGCATATGAAGCTACAGATATATGATGCCAAGACATAGATAGTAACATATTAGTAATAGGTGACTTTAAAGCAGCACGTTCAGAACAAGACAAATAAAGTGGAAAAAATAAGTAAAAAAAAGCGAAGGCTTAATGCTATCAAGAAGGTAGCTTTTATGGTTACATATTAACCTTTATATACTAGTAACAGACATGAATCATCTTCTCAAGCTCCCACAAAACATCCACAAAAATTTATTGTGTATTTACAGAAAGCATTAATAAGTTTTGTAAAGTAGAAATACTAGAAAAAAATACTCTCTGATGTCAGACAATAAAACTAATAATTGTTAACAAAACCAAAGAACAGAAAGCCCTTTAAAAATAAAATCAAGCTGTAAAAAAAAAAAAAAAAAAAAAAATACCCGTTTACTTGGAAAATATAAAGCCTTCTGTCAAAAAATTCTTGGGTGAGAGAGGTCATACAAGTGAAATTACAGATTTTAAAATAATTAAAATGATGAAAATGGTCCATAACAGGGCCTATGAGAAATATTTAAAGCAGTGTTTTAAAAAGATTATAGCATGAAGACTTTCATCAGTAAAAATGAAATAAAATAAATTCATATTTCATACTATGCTTTAAAACACTTATAAAGGAAACTTTAAAAAGCAAAAAAGCACAAAGGTAGAAATAATAAATAGAAACGTAGACATTAATGAGGTAGGGAATCACAAAAAAAGGTGATTTTATAATGAGCCAAAATGCTGTTATTTGAGAGAATTAACAGACCTTGCTAATTTGATGAAGAAAAAAAAGAGAGACAGAAACCATATAAAAAATAAATAGCATGAAGGAACATTAAAACAGAAGAAATTTTAAACATCATATGAGGCAGGCTCTATGTATATAATAAATTTGAAAACCTAGATGAAATAGATCATCTCTTAGGAAAATACAGATTACTAAAATGGATGCCATTAGATTTAGAAATCAAAAGCAGACCAATTTCTTTAGAATAAAGAAAATCATTAACAAAATACTTCACAAGATAGCCAAGACACAGACGATTTCTCAGAAGTCTACCAAATTCAAGGATGAGATGATCCTATTATCTAAGTTGTTAAAGAACACTGAAAATGAAGGACAACTTGTTAATTCCTATTATAAAGGATGAATAATATTGAGTCTGTGGTACACAGACTCTCTTCATGCCCCCTTGATTCCTGCCTCCTGATGAAAATGCCCTGGGATGACCTCCTCCCTGTGAGTGTGAGGGAGACTTGTGACTTGCTTTGTAACCAATAAAATATGGCAAATTTAATAGTTATGTGTAAGTGATTATGTTACATGAGATTATGGCATTCATCCATAATGCTGGAGTCTTTCTTCTTCCTTGCTGGCTTTGAGAAAACAAGCAACCATGTTGGAAATTTACTTGGCAAGGAACCATGGGCAGCCTTTTCCAGCTGAAGGTGACTGCCAGCGGAGGGTTTGCAAGGGACCCTGGCCAACAGCCAGAAAGAAAATGAGCCTTTCATTCCTACAACTCCAATGAACTGAGATCTGCCAGCAATAACATGAGTCTGGAAATGAATCCATCCCAGCTAAGCCTCAGATGTGACCACAGTCCTATCCAACATCTGGAATTGGAATCTCATGAGACCCTGAAGCTTCTCAGCCTACATGTGAAACAGAGATTTTATCTAAATATTATGGCCCACCATGCATTCCAAATAGTTTTACAATTTATTACCAGCTTGGCATGTAATAGATCGTTAAACTATTCCTTAGGTTATGTCTCTCATACCTTTAAAATGGATACCTTTAGGGATGCCTGGGTGGCTCAGTCAGTTAAACCTCCACCATGACTCCGGTCATGATCTCACAGTTCACAAGTTCACAAAATAAATAAACATTAAAAAATAATAAAATAAAATAAAATAAAATAAAATAAAATAAAATGGATCACTTTAAAAAATGTGTGCCTATTTAAAAAAAAATTTAATGTTTATTTTTGAGAGAGAGAGAGAGTGCAAGCAGGGGAGGGGCAGAGAGAGAGGGAGACACAGAATCGGAAGCAGGCTCTAGCTCTGAGCTATCGGCGAGCCTGATGCGGGGCCCGCACTTAAACTGTGAGATCATGACCTGAGCCAAAGTTGGAGGCTTAACCGAGAGAACCACCCAGGCATCCCTTGAAATAGTACCTTTGAGATGGAAGATTAAAAGTAGAGAAGCATACAGCAACAATGTTCATTTGATTTATGGAACACGAATATAAAAGTTTGGGGAAATTAATTTTTTCTTTATTATGTACTATATGCCAGGCAACGCTTAACCTAATGTGTAAGTAGTACTTGATTTACTATTACCTGTTACCCAGCATAAGAGATAGCATTCCCTCAGTAGCAGAGGAGGAGGAAACTGAACTTTACAAAAACTTTTCTCAGACGACTGACCTAAAGATAATAAAAAATACCTCCCAAAGAAAGCAGTTGTTAGCTTTCTTGAAAACGGAAAACAAAACAAAACAAAAATTGTAAGTAATCCTGGGCATTAAATGACCAACATCAAAACCAGGACTGCCATTTGGATTGAACAAGTTTATTAGGTCAACACAGAAACGAACTCCCGCATGGACATCATCGAGGCAGTCGCTGTGACACCATCATCTTGATGAAGGCGGAACTGTGGGGTCACAGGTGAATTTCACCATCTTCCACTCCACCAGGTAAATCCAGGGAATCCGTAGGTTAGGCTGTAGGCAGCAACAGACCTACTAGACTTTCATCCTGCAGGATACCGTCACCCAAGGGAAAGGCTCAGAACGTGTGGGGCTCAGAATTGGTGAATCCCACGTCCATGTGTAGAGGGTGAGAGTCCCCCATGGTGCCCTCATTACTAGTAGCCACAGCCAGAGCCACAGCCATGGAGAGAGTGGGAGCGATATCCATAGCCACAGCCATAGCAGGAGCCGTAGCCACAGCCCAGTCTGCGGAAGCCACAGCCATACCAGGAGCCATAGCCACAGCCCAGGCCTCCATGGCCGCAGCCTCCATAGCCACAGCCTCCGTAGCCACAGCCTCCATAGCCGCAGCCTCCATAGCCACAGCCTCCATAGCCACAGCCTCCATAGCCGCAGCCTCCATAAGAGTTTCCGTAGTAGCTTCCACACATGGTGTTGGCTGTTGAGGTTGTGCTTGGGTAGAGAAGGAGAGAAGGGTCACTTCAGTGTGGACGATTCCCCTGCAGAGGGCCTTTTATATGCCCTCAGTGTGAGTGGGACCCACCACACAAGTCAGGCCACTGGATAATTTGCAAGACCTCTCTGAGTAATTTGTTCACTCCTGGTTTTAGGGTATGGCTTCAGGGGTAATGAAGACATTTGCTGTTGTTGTGCCACAACCTGAATCATTTGTGAATCATTAATAAGAATCAATTGTCTCATCTTCAAAACCTTACTTACACAAGACCTTCAAATTAGCAATTTGTAACCAGCCTTTATGATAAGAAACAACATTTGTAGTAGACATTCTGGGCTCCAAACAACCAATTTTTTTACCATTTTTTGGCTGACATCCAACAGGCCATAATAATCTACCTTCATTTGAGATTCTCCATCTCTTCTGTTCCAAACTCGGTTTGTTTTTTTTTTCTCTTTAGGGATTTTCCATATTTTCACATGAGTGATGGTTTACTAGGAAAAGCCAAAAGGTATCACTCAATTTCATGAGACCATCGACAAAAAGCCAACAGTTTGAAATTCTGGACCACCAGTCCCGGGAAGACCGGGCTTTTCATTTTCACTTACATTAATATTTCCTTTTAGGTCTATTTTTAAAACATCATTTTTTTTCACGGTTTCAAATTTATGTCCGCATCTATAGCCAGAAAACAGAAATGAGATTTTATTTAATTTATAAAATTGCATTTTCATGAAAGAGTTTTCTTTAAAATCCAACACATTTGTAACGTTTGTGTTTTGACTCAAAGGTGAATATAGGCATTTCTTTCTTTAAAATAACAATACTGGCAGAGATATCTTTCACGGTGCTAATAGCGTTTCAACAACAAGCAATGAAGTCTTGGTAAAATATCTTGGATTATGAGAAACGTTAATAGGTTTCTAATGCCCAGTGTTTTTTAATGCAATGAGGCTCTGAGCTTACTGCAATAATTAAGAGAAATAGCCCTCTGAACTTGTGTTCTTAGTAAGATTAATTCCTAAGAGTCAGTAGAGCATAATAGATAAGAATGAAACTTCTGAAATCAGCTCTCTGGGTTCAAATCTTACCTCTATCACTTATAGCTTTGTGACTTTAACAGTAGGCTCTGCTTGTATGTGGGATGGTAACAGTAACACCTACCCCACAAGACAATTTTGAAGGGTCAAATTAGCTAGTGTGTGTCAAGCACTTACAACACTGTCTGGCACGTAGTAGGTACTAGAATATCCTTTGCTCTTATTATCATTTATTTCATCCCCAAACTGTTTTCCTGGCTATAAGCTTTAGTGGAGAGCGGATGAGTTGAACAAGAGCGGTCAGACATACTTAAGTCCTCTTGTACGGGTCTTGGGTCATTGCAAAGGAAAGAGAAACCCCTACATTAAGGCTCTGCATCTAAAAGGGGCACCTGGGTGGTTCAGTCGGTTAAGCGTCTGACTTCAGCTCCGGTTATGATCTCATGGTCCATCGGTTTGAGCCCCACATCAGGCTTTGTGCTGACACCTCAAAGCCTGGACCCTGGTTTGGATTCTGTGTCTCCCTCTCTCTCTGCACCTTCTCTACTCAAGCTCTGTATCTCTCTCTCTCTCTCTCTCTCTCTCAAAAGTAGGTAAACATTGAAAAAAATTTTAATAAAATAAAAAAATAAAATAAAATAAAATAAAAGTAGAGAAAGGCACACTCTGATTTTCCTGAGAAGGAGCAAGTCCCATGAGTGACCCAAGAAACACAACACCAGCAGGTAGAGAATACACTTGGTGCCTACCGGATGGATTTGAGTGCAGGCTCATTATTTTCCCTCGCACAGCACAAAACTTTTCTGGCTGTAAAGCCACAAAGATGTAGCACTGGATGGCAGGTAATGGATCGACCAGAGGAGTTTTGTGGTTAATGGCAATGGAAACTGGCAACCTGCATTATGCAGACACAGATGTCAGCGCAGGACAGATGAAGGCATTCCCTTTCAATCAAAAGCATACCTCCGCACAATAAAGTCAGCCTCAAGAGGGGCAGGAGAGGTGAAGGCTTTAATTCAAGTGAGCTTTCATTCTGAAGACTAGAATGTCGTTGAATTTTGTTGTTGGCCTGGAAGGGACAAGAAGAAATGTTTTGCCGTCAGGTGGAAATGGCAATCCAAGATAGAATTTGGTAAAATATGAAAATAAAACATAGGTGTACACTTGTAAAGATTGATCTTATAAAAATGTCACCCGGGTTATGCATTTCAAATAAAATGAATTGTTTTAGCTGAAAAGACGTATTGGGCAATATTATATATCTCATACTTTAAATAAAATTTACCCCTTAGCACTTGTGTTTTTCCAAAGCTAAACTGAGTAGCTTTTTCATCTGCAATGGGCAGATGAACTTGAGGTTATTATTGATAAGCCCGAAACGATTGGAATCAATTGAAGTCTGCACGGTTTTTGTGATTTCATAGAACTCCATTATGGAATTTAAATTTGAGCCCTCAGTGAGAGAGGGCTTTAAAACCAAGTCAGATATCTGTCATTCAATGCACATGATCTGACTGAAAACCTTGACACAACAGCAGAGCAATTTGGGTTCTGAAGGCTTCACGCTGCCTAACGAAACGAGAGTTTTGCAGTTGGTGTTGTTCGTAGTTAATACAAAATAATTTGCAATACGCACAACTTTGCCTGTGACTTGCCTCGCCTCCTACGGAGGAAATATAAAACACCTCATGGAAATAGTGATACTCGAACTCAGGGAAGTATCTTCCTCTTCTACGCCATCCTCCCTGACACCATGACCTACGACAGCAACTGCTATGGGGGCTATGGCCGTGGCTACGGCTGTGGCTGTCACGGGTACGGTGGCTACGGATATGGCTGCTGCAGCCCATCCTGCTATGGTAGATATTGGTCATATGGATTGCACTGGAAAATTCTAGAACCCCTGGACTCACAAGACGTGTCCTCCTGCGAAACATGGATTCCGCTTCTGGTCGTATTCATCCCATGCTATCTCTTCAAAGTAGCAAAATCCTCAATCCAGGCTATGGTGAAAGAAAGGTGTCGTCTTTCTCTGGCTCCATCATGCAAGCTCATGCAGAGTATCTTTTAAAATGCAACAAAAGTTTTCTTCTTGATCTCTAAGTACGTCTTTCAGTAAATTGAATCTTTTTTGCAAAGATGCGGTCACATTTATTTATTTTCACTGTCATTATTGCCCATGGATGATTACAAGATAAAAATGTGTGTGTGGTTACTATCCCAGGTTGACACTACTTTCCTCCATCTGTTTTTTTTCTTTTTTTTTTTTTTTTTTTTTTTGGCCCTTTAAATATTTTCCATTCTATTTAAAGCTGAGCCTCCATGTGACACGGTTGATTGTTTCCCCCTCAATAAATTTGGCTTCTCTTTAATTTGCAGGCAAAATAGTCCAAAACACACCTGAAGTCTGGTAGCTGCACGAGGCTGGCCGGCTGCCCTGGTTTCCCCAGGACACAGAGGAACACACCCACGCGTTAAGTGGTGCTTCTGTGAGTTTTCCAGGCGTCTGCTTTCTAGTGGCTTCATCACAAGAAAGCTTCTCAGGTGCCTGATGTCATTTGTATAGAACTCATGCCCAGCCTGAAAGTGGACCTAGGGAGTGTTGGACCAGCCCTGAGAACCTGGCTGTCTTTAGTAAATTTCTTTACGTGAGATCATTTCGATTACGAAGTCCATTTCATATACCCACCCGGTCTCTCATTCGTTCAATACTCTGTGTTTAAAGGATGCCAGGCATGCCGCTGTGTTGGAAAGAGAGCATTTTGTAGATGGTCATTTGAGATTGTTTCTGTTGTCATGTTACTGAATTTTATATGGATGTACCAGCGATTACACATTGATATCTATGTAATATTAAAATATGGAAGTGGAATATTCTAGTGTTTTTAAATTTTTCCCAAATGAAGAATTGAAGTGTGTTTTCACCCTATGTATATAAAAATAAAGATTCTCAACATTAATTTGTAAAAACAAACTGCTGAAATTAAGAAGGATATAGATTAGCCAAATTTCAAGAATAAAGTATATAACTAAATAATAGGATCCAGATTGATTTAAAAAATGATTTGGTGAACATAACAAATATTACCTTTTTTCCAATAATTAAAATAAACTGAATTTAGAGCCAAAACTTCAAATCTATGTATTACAAAATCTTAAAAATTTTTCTAACATGTTAAGGCAAAGCCTATAAAAATGTGAGTTCTTACTGTTATAAATAATTTTGTGTGTTTCTTCAAGATTATTTATTTATTTTGAGAGAGGGAAGGCACATGTGCAAGCAGGAGAGGGGCAGAGAGAGAAGGAGAGGGAGAATCCCAAGCAGGCTCATGCTCTCAGTGTAAAGCTGGACACGGGTCTCAAACTCACAAACCACGAAATCATGACCTGAGCTGAAATCAAGGGTTGACTGCTTAACCTTATGAACCACCCAGGTGCCCCAATTTTGTATGTTTTAATATTCAATGATTATTTAATAGTAATTAATGCGTGTAACAAATTGAAAATAAATTCTTATCTTCAAATGTTGGATGCAGCCTCCAAATATTTACTGGTATAGTTTTCTTTTTTTTAAGTTTGAAGAACACTGGGGTGTCTGGGTGACTCAGTCTGTTAAGTGTCTGACTTCAGTTCAGGTCATGACCTCACGGTACGTGGGTTCAAGCCCTGTGCCAGGCTTCGTGCTGACAGCTCAGAGCCTGGGGCCTGTTTTGGATTCTGTGTCTACCCCTTTCTCTCTGCTCCTCTCTGACTCGTGCTCTGTCTCTCTGTCTAAAAAATAAATAAACGTTAATTTTTTTTTTTAAGTTTGAAGATCACTGCTCTAGACCAGGGCTTATCAGACTGTGGTCTGTTGCCACTTGTGGGACCCAGAGACCCTTTCAAGGGGTTTGTAAGCCCCCAAAGTATTTTCATAATATATGTATTTACCTATTCCACTCTAATAACCCCATGAATATGCCCTAGAGTTTTCCAGATATATGCTTTGCATGACTCGCTGCCACAATAGACTGAATGATGAAGCAGATATAAGAAACCCATGGCCCATGTTTCTTCTGCCACTATTTCAAGAAAATCTTCCCGGAAAAATCCAAGAACAACTTTAAAGCCAATGTGAGTATATGGGAACGCAAAAGGTGAAATGAGGGAGGAGAACCAGCACATAGGTTTGGATTGCTGAATAAATGCTTCATTGCATAGTATAATGGTGTAGTCCTATAGAAAGTTACAGTTAACAAATAAGCTGAACTCTCAAGAGGAAAAAATGCAGCTTTGTATTCACTCTTTAACGGAAACATAGTCAGTTCATCGTCAGTAAGTAGTAGAAAATATTATTTGGTGTGAGGAATTGTTTGCCTGAAGGAAAGGAATTATAGAATTTAAAAGATATTTTACTTCAGCTAACCATAGTTTTATCACTTCCTCTCTCAGATAGTCTCTAAATTCCTTGACTGTATATGTAGATACGCAATAGAAATTATTATTGTAAGAAAACAAAAACAAAGCAAAAAAACAAGGAAAATTGAGTCCAGGCGCTTGAATATCAACAACATTTCAAGGAACCTAAGTACAGACTTTAATAACAAAACGTGAGTGAGAAGATCTCTAAAATATAAAAAGAATCTAAAGACCTGTGACATGATTATTGTATTCCAAAAGAAATAGTTAATATTTTCTATAAGGACATCTTCTGGCTTATTGAAACAAGTGTTTCGTGAAGTTTTATTATTCCAACTTTGCCTGAAGTATGAGGCCATGCTGCCTCATACACCACAGAAGGTGTATAAAATGCCACACGCAGATGGTGACATTCGAACTGAGGAAAATAATTCCCTGCTCCTCAGTGGAAACTTCTATTCCTGACACCATGCACTGTAACAACCACCATGATGGCAGCCTGGGCTATGGCTCTGACTCGGCCATAGGATGGATGTGGGCATGGTGGCTGCTGCCCATTTGGCTGTGGCAGACAGTGACCCCATGAATTCTACTGAGGAATATCTAAGCAGCTCAGCCTACAGTACTCCTTCACCTGTGATTTCCTGACTCAGCTTCCGTGGTTTTTCCCAAGAGTAATTCTATTCTCTATACAGTTGTGACAAGCTCATCCATGATAATCTGAAAAACACAAAGTTCAGATCTGATGTCCTTCTCAGTTGATGAAGATGGCCAGGACCGTGTCGAAAATTATAGATAAGTCCTACCTTTGAGACTGTGTTACCAAAGTAACTTTGGTACTGTGTTTTCTGGTTTTGATCAATATATTTCATAATGGAAAAGTTTAAGTTAACTTTTGGATGAACTTGTTTTTTTCATTTTTGGTATTATTTCACTTAGATCGATTTGCAGGTCTCTGGGGAACTGTCTTTGGACGTCGCCTTTGTTGTTATTCTGAGATGATCATTTTCAAAAAGGTAAGGATATGGCCATCATTCCTTTATAACAACATCAATATAAAAACTTTGCTTTCATATACACCGATAAGCAGCACTACTATTCATATATAAACAAGTTAAATGTCACTTCACATAATAATAGCACCATTTTCTATTAACCTGTGCTACAGGTGTCTGTCTTTGGCTGTTTTTTTTTTATAACCCCACAGTTTGGTTGTATCCTTAAGATATGTGCCTTTGGGTACCTATAAGTGGTTCATTCTGCCTTTCATACTCCTCCCTCTTCTTCTGAGCTCAACAGCAAAAGAGTACAATACATAGCTACAAACTGGTAGGTCACTTTCATTTTAGAGATCTATCGGAAAAAGCCACCTGGCTCCCTTCTTAATAAACAGGGTTTTAACAAGCTGGATCATCACCTTCCATTTGCATTCGGGGTATTAAGCTTCTTATTCCAACTTCTAATTGGAAGAAAACAAAACGTCTTAATTTTTTTTAGAGTTTATTTATTTTGAGAGAGACAGAGACAGCATGAGTGGGGGAGGGGCAGAGAGCGAGGGAAAGAGAGAGAATCCCAAGAAGGCTGCTCACTGCTGGAGGTCAGCCTCAGTCCCACAAACCATGAGATCATGACCTGAACCAAAACCAAAAGTCGGACACTTAATCTACTGAGCCACCCAAGGGCCCCTCTTTTCTTAACTATTCTAGCTTTCTTCCTCAAGCAAATGAGCCAAAGAAATCTCCATAAGACACCAATGAGGAGTAATGTTTCTGAACATACAGACAGTATTCTCAGCTATCAACACACATGGCTGAAAGCACTCTAGACATTTCAAAAACATTTCAACATACATTTCAGGAAGTATGTATACTTTATATTATATCACATTATATTTTAAGAAGTCCTCTTCCTTTGTCTCAGCAACTGAAACAACTCAAGGAATTCGCCTCCGAATTTTTCTCTGGGACAGTAGATGTTTCTCAAAGGCTCTATATAACTGACACACACTCAAGTAATGAATACTGAAGAAGATATTACTTCACATAATATCACTGCTAAAGGATTGGAGCCTGGCAGTGAGAAGAGTTGCTGGAACATGGTGGTGCCTAATAAATATTTTTAATAAAGAAATTAACGACAGTGAATAGTGTTGAAAAATGTCTCCCTGGAATTTTATATTCTACTTGAGCAAAAAATGGGAATGTAAGGATATAAGCTATCTCTGGGGTCTTAATGTACTAATAATGTTATTTCTCCCAGAAAGTATTGATTGTGCCTTTATGTGCTCCCTGTGCATCACTCAGAATGGAACATAGTTTTATCTTAAGAGGGACATTCTCAGTCCCTCACCCAACTCTATTATGACTGAGGGACTGAGGACAATGAGAATGACAGATCACTCTTAATACTTAAATTTGTTTAATGTTTACTTATTTTTGAAAAAGAGACAGACAGAATGCGAGCAGGGGAGGGGCAGAGAGAGAGGGAGACACAGAATCCGAAGCAGGCTCCAGGTTCTGAGCTGTCAGCACAGAGCCCAACGTGGAACTTGAACTCATGAACCACGATATCATGACCTGAGCCGAAGTCGGATGCTTAACCAACTGAGCCACCCAGGCGCCCAGATCACTCTCGATACTTAGATAAAGTCAAAACTACCTTTTAAAAATAGAATAAGATAACTTTTATTAACTCAGTCATGTTTATGCTGCTTTTCAGGAGAGATTCCACTTGAAGATCATCGCATATAGCTCGGTTTCAGTCAACATCACTGTGTCTTCCTTTTTTCAAACCAATTTCTTTTGCTTCCTTCATCTAGTTTCTGGCCAATGTCAGTAAGAAGCACTTCAAATGCTACATTTAAATGTTCATCTTAAAGTCTAACCTGGCTCAAAGCCTCTCCTAAGAGAGAACCTAGCTGTTTCATGAGTGAGAAATGTTCTCTGTCTGCATCATATACACCTGTCCAGTTGCCTTCAGAACAGAATTCAAAACTCACGCAAGTAATGATGTGTTCCCGATGCTGATACGCAGCTGCTTTGTGAGGATACTTCACTCCAGATACCCTCCCTCCCCCGCTGGGCAACTGTAAGATCAATGGAACCAAGGGATTCAGAAGATGAATGGTAGAGAAGTCTCCAAATCTCTACTCGGACTGACAAGAGGGGACCACTGCATTGAAACGAATGTGACACACTATGACAGAGAAAAGCAAAAACTCCTTCTGTTCTGCCCATTCTCTGTAGAAAGATAAACTTTCTTTTTCTTTTTCAACAGTTTGTGGTATAACTGATATGCAAAAAAACCTTCACAGATTTAAAGTATATGTTGTAATGGGTTTCAGCATATTATTACACAGTCACAATCAAGATAATAAATATATCTATCACCTCCAAAAGTTTCCTTCTCTCTTTTGGGTTTTTTTTTGTTATCGAAGTAAAAACACTTAACATAAGATCTACACTCTTGTCAAAATTTTAAGTGCACAATATGAACTATAGTCACAAAGCTGTACAGCAGGTCTCTCGAACTTATTTATGTTGCATAATTGAAACTTAATACACTTTGAACAGCAACTTCCTGTTTCCCTCTCCCCACAAACATTGTGTACCACCATGTATACTCCATTTCAATGGGTGTGACTATCTTATGAGATGCCTCACCTAAGAATCATGCACTACTCCCTTCTGTGACTGACTTACTTCACTTACCAGAATGTCCTCCAGGTTCATCTACGCTGTCACAAATGACAGAATTAAAAAAAAACAAACAAACACATACTTTTTAAAAATTGAATAATATTCTGTTATATGTATTACCATATTTTTTAAGCCAATAACATTCTAAGTATTACCACATTTTTTGATCCATTCATCCATCGATAGACATTTAGGTTGTTCCCATATCTTGGTTATTGTGAGTAATGCTGCGATGAACATGTAAATACAGATATCTCTTTGAGATCCTGATTCCAATTATTTTGGATGTATACCTGGATATATGCCCAGAAATTGAACTGCTGGATCATATGGTAGTTCTGTTTTTCAGTTTTTGAAGAATTGCCATACTTTTTTTTTTTTTCCCATAGTGGCTGCACCATTCATTCCCACCAAGAGTTTACAAAGATTCCAATTGTTCCACATCCTTTTAGTACATGATATGAAAAACAACTATGTGAGTCTAGCTTTCACCTTTTTTTTTTTAACATTTCATTTTATAACAAAATTGTAAAATTTCCCAGAAATAATAAAAAGTAACATAATTACATATAAAAATACAGGTTCCTTTACAGTGGGACTTGGATAAACATTGTGTCAGTCTATTCATTAAGAAGCATTGAAGGAATATTTTCCTTGGGGAGAGGAATCATACAAAAAATAAGATAAAACACACAGGCATTCTGATGGGATTTCTACTTTAGTTAGAATCTGCCCATGAAACTATAAACCCAAGTAAGGAATCAGCATTCTCTAGAAATCCCATAAAACCCGATCAAAGAATTTTCACTAATTTGATGCAGATTTGAAAATATATCAATTATTAATTATTAGAGTCATATGGTTTGATGGGGAGAATTCTGACCTGAAAGAAAAAAAGATCTAGCCTATGAGAGTCTGTTTGCCTAAAAGAAAAACCACGAGCCTAAGGAATTTTTCTAATGTAAATTAGTGTGAATTATGAGTCCAACACTTACCGCGGTTTGCTCTAGCCATCACTGAAGATACATAAAAGCCCTGGAAGACGGTGGCATTCGGATTGAGGACACTGGTTCCCACCATCAACGGAACCTTCAATTGCTGGCACCTTGTGCTGCTCCTACAGTAACTACTGTGGCGGCCTTGGCTGTGGTTCTGGCTGTGGCTGTGGCTCTGTCTCCGGTGGGTATGGACACAGCTGCTGCCGCCCATCTTATTGTGGCAGATACTGGTCCTGTGGATTTTACCGAGAAATTTCTAGAGATACTCCAGGACTCCTCTTCCTGTGTTTCCTGAATCCACTTTCTGAGTTCTTCTCTTTATGAAATAGTAATTCTCTCATTCTAGAATACTTGGGAAGGAGAGAAGAGTTGAAATTCTATGTCCTTCATCTCCATTGAATAAAATCATCTGGAATGTCCTGCTCTAGAAAAGAAATTTTCTCCTGTTATTGGATTACTATTGCTACTCGGCTTACATTTTAGTTCAACGTTCTTCAAGTGAGACAAAATTTATTTCCATTTTCTTTTTTTTTTTAATTTTTTTTTTAACACTTATTTATTTTTGAGACAGAGAGAGACAGAGCATGAACAGGGGAGGGGCAGAGAGAGAGGGAGACACAGAATCTGAAACAGGCTCCAGGCTCTGAGCGGTCAGCACAGAGCCCGACGCAGGGCTCGAACTCATGGACCGCGAGATCGTGACCTGAGCCAAAGTCGGCCGCTTAACCGACTGAGCCACCCAGGCGCCCCTTTACTTCCATTTTCAATAAAATCTGTATTGAAAATACTTTTTTATATTACTTTTTTTATATCTGTTGCATGCGCATATGTGTATTTTTGTGACAGAAACATCGTCTTTCTTAATATGCTAAAAAATTAAAGCCTAAAACTAAATTATTTCTAAATGAAATTTGTTTTTGATGAATCTATAATCACTGCAACTACCTGATTATATTTAAACATTAGCCCATATGCTAAGTTTTTAATTAACAGATAAAATCCCACAATGACACTCCTATTTTCAATAACCGTATTCTATGTGACCCTGTCTTTGGCTATTTCCTTATATCCCACATTTGCAAATTTTGAACTGTGCTTCTTGGATTTTCCACTTCATAGCCTTTAAATGACCCTCCATATCCCACATCTAATAGTAGCACACAAAGTAGATATGCACAGTGTTTTTGTCTTTGAGAATTTCTAGAAAGTGCCACTCCATTACCACATCAGCCCATCAAGCATAAGACATTAAATCAGTGCTTTCATGGAACAGTGATTTTGAATTTCATATTTCCAACTTCTGTTTTGAGGATATCAAAATTTATTTTTATATTAAATACAAATTTCCACCAGACCCTATTAGAAAAAAAAATAGAATAATGGAATTTTAACATCAGTGTGTTGAAAACTTATTTTAACATTCTGTATCATTTTGATTTTTGTTTGAAATTACAAATTTCACAAATTTTCACCACTTTATCGATATGAAATATCTACATGTTGTTTGTGCATATATTATTCCTTAAGAACAACATAGATGGCCAAGCAACTTTTTGAGAATTTCAAATTTATACTAATTAATTTTTAAAACTGGATCATACGATGAAATAAGGACATTTATGATTTGCTATAGAGTATTAGAAGTCATTTTTCTCAGTATGTAAAATATTTTGATGTATCCATCTTGTATAATAGAATTTTCTCAGCTTTATGAAAATACCACAGCCTATGTTATGAGAGGAAAATCAAATAACACTAAGTAAACAATACCACTGATAGAATCCACATGGTTCCAGCACCTAAGACAGGGCCTGGAGGTATTACAGATTTGAGTTTTGTTTCTGTCTCTGGTTTTTATTTGTTTGTTTCATGAATAAATAAAAAATAAATGAATGAACGAATAAAGCTGATAAATCTTTGTCAATGTTTTATGGGATTTTTAAAATGCTTTCAAATTAAGAGTCTACTACTTGGCAATGAAAAAGAATGAAATCCTGCCATTTGCAACAATGTGGATGGAACTGGAGGGTATTATGCTAAGTGAAATAAGTCAGAGAAAGACAGATATCATATGTTTTCACTCATAAGTGGAACCTGAGAAACTTAACAGAAGACCATGGAGGAAGGGAAGAGGAAAAAATAGTTACAAACAGAGAGGGAGGAAGGCAAACCATAAGAGACTCTTAAATACAGAGAACAAACTGAGGGTTGACTGGGGGGGTGTAGCAGGGGAGACGGGAAAATGGACGATGGGCATTGAGGAGGGCATTTGTTGGAATGAGCACTGGGCATTGTATGTAAGCAAAGAATCACGGGAATCTGCCCTCCCACAACCAAGAGCGCACTGTATACATTGTGTGTTAGCCAACTTGACAATAAATTATATTTAAAAAAAAATTGAGTCTACTTTAAAAATTAACAGCATGTGAAAATGCATGGCTGTTCAGATGTGTACACATTTATCTCCCTCCAGAGCCTCAACGCCCAAATGATTCTCTTTTGTCCAATTGATATTCAAATTTTTGTCACATTGGGCTCACAGGGGAAGATGACTATAGTAGCAGGTGCAAAGTAGAGGGCTTGTACCTATGGCCAGGACTACCTGGAACCTCATTTTGTGATCAGGATACACACCGAAGTACTTGTAAGAAAAATACTACTTGTCTTAGATTTGTTTAAAAATATTCAGCACAAATAACAATAACTACAAAGAGTATACAAGGAGAGAAGACTGATGGTGGAATACTGACAGATATTAGATCCTGAGGATATGTTTATAAAGCTCCAAAATACAGCTCAAGATACTTTTATGCTCACATGAAACTTACTTATTAAAATGAATAATAAACATGAAAAGCTTACCTGACTCTGCTGAGGAAGCTCTATTTTTAAGAAGGTTATTTTCCACATTATGGAAGACCCTCACGTAAAATATTAGAAGTAACGACAGAATTTTAAAAATCAACATTTTAGAACCTTGTCAATGACTCACCTCGATAAAAATTCTTTCAAATATTTTAACCTAAATAAATAAAAGGTGAGCAAGGGTCTTAAAAAGAGAATAAGAAAAACACATCAAAGGCACAGGATTTGATTGCAGGGAAGCTGACTCAACAGCAAAGCCATCCCGCTCGCACAAGGGCCTCACCTTGTCTAATGAGGCAAGGACTCAGGAAGTGTAGTAATGTAAATTAGTAGGAAATATGTGATCAACAGGTCCCGCCCACTGAAGATACATATAAAAAGGACCTGTGTAGACAGTGATGTTCAAACTGACAGAAACGGATTCCCTGCTCCAACAATATCCTCCACTCCTGAAACCATGTCCTACTACGGCAACTACTATGGAGGTCTAGGTTATGGCTATGGTGGCCTGGGCTGTGGCTATGGCGGCTATGGCTATGGCGGCTGTGGCTATGGCGGCTGTGGCTATGGCGGCTGTGGCTATGGCGGCTATGGATGTGGCTTCGGTGGCCTGGGCTGTGGCTATGGTGGCTATGGATGTGGCTACAATGGCGTGGGCTATGCCTGTGGAGGCTACGGGTATGGCTCCAACCGCCCATCTTGCTGCAGAAGATGTTTCTACTGAGAAGCTTCCAGAGAAACTCAACTTTTTATTCTCCTCCAGCTTCCTGAATCTGCCTCCATGATTCTTCCTATGAATAATTCCATTTTCTCCTCTGAATGTCAACATCATCCTAAGACATCTAAAAAGACAAAATAAAATAGGTTGGATTCTGCAAAACTTATCTGAACTCACTGAAATCACATGGAATGTTTCGTAGTTTTTAAAACCTTTTCCTTTGATATTGTATTGCCTATCAAATTTCCCTCATTTTTGATCAACAATGATATGTGAGAAAAGTATACAGTAATTTTAATAAACATTTATCTCATTGAAAATACTTGTTGCATTTATGTGTGTGTGTGTGTGTGTGTATGTTGAAATAATTCGATTTAATATTGCTTTGGGAGGATTAATGTTTTCAACTGGCTTTGCAACTTGCTACATCTTAATGCTATAAATGGGGGGGGGAGGTCATATGAGAAGTCATAATCACTATTATAGAAGTAATATAATCCATTTCCTTAAAAGTGACTGGCATATAGGGAGTGCTCAATAAATATTCCCTAAGTGATGGAATATCACTGGCTTTAAGGATGGGACATAGCAAACCATGTAATTTCTAACAAATTCTGTTAAGTTTTGATTGGCAACGTGAGAGAAATTGGAGCTACGCCCATGTATACACATGCCCATTACCAGGCTCTTATTGTCCAGATGATGACATTGCGTATGATGGGAATGCCTTAGGGAATCTGCATGCAGCAGCTGAGAACCACAGGAACTCGAGCAACCATGTTCTTGTGCCCAATCCTCCTAGAGCTCTGATAGACATGATGTACTATTGATCATTTTGTTCAGCCAAGATACTGCCAAGCTGAATTATCTTTAAATAAAATAGATTGCCATTCCACTTATTGGACTCATTTCTTGTGTTTCCTCACCCAGCTTTTCCTATTCATGTCAGAAATGCCAACCTCATTCCTGACTATTGGGGAAAAGATAATTCACATTCGGCATGCCCATTTCGATCAGCCAAAATCAATGGGATGACTTATAATTTACAGAAAAGTTTTACTTTTATGTTGTATTAGCATCATGCTTCTTCATATCACTCATGGGAGAGATCAAGTTCATGTTTAATAATGACCTATGGCTGTAAATATTGCTGCATTGCATTTACATTAAAATGTCCCATCATTTTTGCTTTTCTCGATTTATATATGTGCGTACGCATGTGAGAGAAAGGAATAGAGAGAGAGAGAAATGAGAGACAGAGAAAAGAAGGCAGAAACAGAGAGGAGAGAACAGACTGTCTTTGGCTGTCTCTGAAGTTTTGATGTGTCTACAAATTCAGGGATCTGAACATGAGCTCTTCTTATCGAAGGACATATGTCATCCAGGCTTCCATGGGATTCGGCAGCTACTACCACATCTGATCAGACTATGAAATTACTCATGCCAGATAAATGATACTTTTGCCTACCGAAGCAGTTCTTCTTCCTATCACTACATTTAACAATCCTTGCCTTTGTCTCTTTCCTGATACCCTGAGTCTTAGCCGAATTACTTAAAACTGTGCCTCAAGAAAGAGATCATTTGCTCCCCACACCACACAGGCTTCTGGTTATATTCTACATGTTATCCATAAAATAGTTCATGAAAAATTCCATGCTTGGTGGCTGCCGACTGCCTGATGTTTGATAGATCCTTCAAGAGGGACCCTCTCACTGCTCACCACCTCACCACCACAGTCTTCCACGCACTGAGTCCCCACCATCTCCCTTTATACTACTCCCTCTCTTCATTCAGCTCGGCATTTACAATGTCCAACATGAACGAATATTTCTTTTTTCTTAAGAAGCCTCATGACATCGGGAAATGGTGAAGAGACAACAGAGGTTTATGGAATACGGTATCAGTCAGGCAAAGATCATTTTGATTAAATGGATTTTCTACTTTATTTTCAAAAATTGCTACATTTTGCTCAAAAAAAAAAAAAAACCCCACCAAAAACGTGCGGCCATCATTGCATTTGAAAACTGAATCCTACCAATGAAATTCTGCTTGACTAGCAGGTGCCACGCGTCATTTTGATACCGGAAAATCTACCTTAATGCTGTGAAGAGATGTGCATTAAGCATAACGCCAGACACACGTTTCACCCAACGAAGAAAAGTAATGATTCCAGAAGAAACTGAACTTATTTTATTTGTTTTTCTTCACAATACTGGAAGTTTCTCTCATGTCTTTTTACCACTTCTGGCATCTCATGCTGTGAATGAGATCAGTGATATGAGGAGACACAGGAACAATAAAAGCTGTCACATGACACAATGTCTTAAAAACGGCCGGCCCATGGTTAGTAACAGATAAGTAACAATTGAATGGTTGAAAGGGGCTGAAAAACCTGTGTGATTTTTTTTTCTCTAAAGTTGTATAGAATCTAAACCAGAAGCCCGAGGGAAAGCCGTGTTCTTCATCCCATCTGTAGACCCATCACTACTCTCAGTGTTGGAAGCAGTGTTTGTGGGGTCAGAGAAAAATTGGGCTCGGCAACGATAAAGTCAGGAAGCTTCTTAACAAAATCTCCCAATAACTTTACATACAGCGAAGATATAAAAATTATATTAATCTTGTTGTCAAAACTCACTTGGGTATGCAGGTAGCTTTTCAAAAGTTTGCATTAGGACCCCTGGCTTTTACCAAGAAACTTAGACTTGCACCTGTTTTCTCTAACCAAAAGAAATCCAAAAGGGGTTCTCGCTTTTGTCAAAAAGGGCAAAAAGTGAAAATAGCATTCAGTGTTGGCTTTGCAGGAAGTCATTATAGAAACAGCAAGCACCCCAAGCTGTGAGAGTGGCGCCCCCCCCCACACCCTGCCTGCTCCCTTCCCAAGAACTATGCATCGTAGCATCACCCTCAGAGGCCTGAATTGTGTTTGTGAGCATCGTGCTTCCTCCTGATTTATTTTGTGCATCTGTTAGCAAGATGTGTCCTAAAGTATCACCAAAGCCTTACAAGGTTCTTCTTTTTTTAGTCTGGGAATGCTCAATTTTTTTTTTTTTCATATAAATTAACAGTAACTGTTTCTTCACTTTATGCCATTCCACTCTAGGAAAGGTTTCATAGGAACATTGTTCTATTTTCAGATAGTGGGAGAAACCTGTACTCTTAAATAGATCTAAATTTCTTTTCTGTAAAGCATATTAAAATTAAAATTATATTTTAATTCTCATTAAAATGTTGAAATAAAGAATGAAAATAAAGGAAAAAAAAAAGCCTGGAGCCTAGTGTCTGCTGTGTGGTCAGTTAGTCTTTCCATTGGGGATTTCTATCTCCACCAACTCTTCATCAATCAGCCAAAAACTGAGGGAATGAAGAATGAATGCAAAACTCTTTTCACCTCTCATACTTCCCACACATCATTTAGGACACATCGCTACTGCAAATCCAGGGCATTCTGTAAGAGCAAAAATGAGCCCTGTTAGAAAAAACATTAGCTTAGGATGAAGTACCAAGCTTAACCTTCATGTGGTTTGCAGGTACATCTACAGCACCTCCATATGTGATGACACAAGGAAGCATAAAGCATAGACAGTTTCTGCCCATAAATGGTCATACATTTTCCGGAAAGATCAAGGCAGCACATACTCAAGGGTAGGTTGATAAATAAATGCCAAATATGTCCATATGTGATAGTACTTGCCAGCATATTGCCAGTAACGTAACCAAAGAGTAGCCATATTGAGTTGGAAGGAAGTGTTTTTTGTAAGAGTAGATTGGATATTTTATAAGGGTAGAATGAATATATATTCTACCATCCTTTATGTGAAAGATTCAGGAAGCGTGTTCCTCCAGACAAGGCTCGTTTTAAAATTCTTAAAGAGGAATGGAATGAAAACCAAACAATGGGATGCCTATTTTCAGGTTTTGCATCATACCACATAATCAGGCCACATTTATGCAACTAAATAAATATACAGTGAAACATAGCCTTGAAAATAGAATAGAGTTTCATTTTAAAGGCCCATAAATTCATGGTGGAGTCCTGACATAAGGGTAAAATTATCTGTTATGAGGGCCATGTTTTGCCAACAAATCAAAATACTCATGATGTTGTAGGAAGCAAATTAGTGAGATGTTGGCCACTCTGCTGCCTGTGGTTTTCTCCACCACCACTGAGGGTGTATAAAAGGCCCTTGGCAGATGGAGGCATTCATATTAAAGACACCTACCTCCTGCTCCTCAACTGAACCTTCCACTCCTGACACCATGTGTTACTACGGCAACTATTATGGTGGCCTGGGCTGTGGCTATGGTGGTCTGGGCTGTGGCTATGGCCGTGGCTATGGTGGCTATGGTTATGGCTGCTGCCGCCCGTTGTGCTACGGAAGATACTGGTCCCATGGCTTCTACTGAGGAATTTTTCGTCTATTGGCTACATCACTCTATTTTACTTGCATTCTCTTCATGTTTCCCTGACATGAAAAATTTTAAAATGTCTTCAAAAATACTGACTCTGTATTAAACTATCTGAGATAAATAAAGGAAATTCAGCATGCCTGTTTTGATTCATCATTATCAATTAGATCCTATCACAGTTTATAGGAAAGGATTTCCTTTGATGTGATATTACCTTTATAATGTGATATAAAATTTAATTGTTGGGTTATCAATTTTACTTGAAAGCATGTATTTTTTTTTTTATTTTTTAACGTTTATTTTTGAGAGAGAGAGAGAGAGAGAGAGTGAACGGTGGAGGGGCAGAGAGAGAGGGAGACACAGAACCCAAAGCAGGCTCCAGACTCTCAGCTGTCAGCTCAGAGCCCAATGTGGGGCTCGAAATCACAAACCGTGAGATCATGACCTGAGCTGAAGTCAGACACTTAACTGACCGAGCCATCCAGGTGCCCCTTTAAAACATGTATGCTTAAATAAACTTTATTTCATTGCAAATATTGCTTTGTTACATTTATACTAAATTATCTCCATCAGTTTAGCTTGTATGTTTGTGTGTTTGTGTATGATTATTCACATGTGTATAAGGTGGGGGTGGGAGTATGGTGAAACAGAGCAAGAGAGAGCCACAGTTCTCTTTTGTGGTCATTATGTGACTGATATTGAAGAGTAAAAATATCAATTCTTTCCAACAGCATTCATATGAAGTCTGTTTTTATGTAAATCTCGATAATCTCTTTTATCATCTCTGTTGGCTTATGTCCTTATCTAAGCCTTAAAAATAACTAGTTTTTACAAGAGTTGTATTTCACATCAGGACATTAAAACATGTATGTATCTGTATGTTTTGTGGTTTTGGTAACACCTATGGTTGGATTATATCAGCAAAAGCTCTACTTCTGCTAAATGTTTTTCAATTTTTTTAAAAAAACATTTCACCTAAAGAATGAGTTTCAAATTTAAAATATCAGCGCTAATAATAAATCCTCCTAGTCATATTACCAACATTGTGTCTGAAAAATACTTCAAAATACACCAATTTATTCTAAGTATGTGGAAAAACTAGATATGTATGGCAAAATAGACTTATGAAAACCATGAAATATTTTCTCAGTTTCAAATTAATATGAGCTTATTTCATTTTTTACCTAGGGGTCTGGCCTTTATCAAATGTATACCTTATACATATTAAATTTCCCCAGAATCAAATTTATCTTACACCCTTGAGGCAGTTGTTTTACTAGGGAAACTCAAACTGAAAACATTAAATACAATGAAGAGCTTATTTAAAAATAAACAAATAAAATAAATGATTCACTCATATGTGGAATTTAAGAAACAAAACAAGTGAGCAAAGGATAAAAGAGACAGAGAGAGAGAGATGCAAACCAAGAAACAGACTCTTTAGACAACAAACTGGTGGTTACCAGAGGGGAGGTGGGTGGAGGGATTGAGGAAACAGGTGATGGGGACTAAGGAGGGCACTTGCTGTGATGAGTACCAGGTGTGCTATGGAAGTCTGACTCACTATATTGTACACCTGAAACTAATATTACACGGTATGTTGGCTAACTGGAATTTTAATACAAACTAAAGTAAAAACTAAACTAAACAAAAATAAAATAAAATAAATAAAATAAAGCAAAATAAAATAAAATAAAATAAAATAATAAAATAAAGTAAAACAAAATAAAATAAAATACATCTAGGCACGACCCCAGAGCTAAAAATTAAATGTAAAGCTAAAATCAGAGCAGCTAGAGAAAACTAATATTACCTACAAAGAGTAACCGTAAGTAAACTCCTCAACAGAAGCAAAGGAAGCCAAAGGAAAACACAGTAACATTTTAAGGAAGAATAGGTTGCAGATAACTATCAACCTAGAATCTCATATCATCAAATGTTTCTTCCAAAAATAAAAATAAAAGTTTCTGAATGATAAAATAGTGAGACAATTTATTTTTCTCAAGTATTAATTGTAAGTAACAGTAGAGTTGCTCAGGCAGAAAGAAAGAGATCCTGACCGAAATGTGGACATTCACAAAAGCATGAAATGAATACAAAAAATACATGTGAACATTCATTGTGCACAAATAATGATAATGTCTCTGGAGGTTTCAATATATAGACAATGAGATATGTTACACATATTCCATAGAAGACTGGCTTATAAAAATTGTTAGCTCTAAGGCCCTAGACTTATTAAGAAAGAAGTAAAATATTGCAATAGCTGGTAGTAATTCATTGATGCTGCAAACAAGATGAAGATACAGAGTGTAGTAATAATGGACAAACTGCAGGGGCAAAGGTAGAACTTTGGAAAACTATTTGGTAGCAGCATCTGTAACTCAGCAATTCTGATTCTGAGTATATACCTAATTGGTATGTCTATTTTGATAGATTAATCAGAAGTAGGCAAACTTTTTCTGTAAATAGTAAAATATTTTAGATTTTGTAGGCCATATGGTCTGTGTCTCCACTTCTCAGTTCTGTCACTATAGCATGAAAACAGCCACAGACCATACATAAATGAATGGATGTTTTCCAGTAAAACAAATGGTGGGCAGGAATTTATGGATCCCTCGGTTAAATCATTCTTCAGCAGAATATGTTCTCTTCCCTCTTAGTTTTAGGGCAGGAGTATGCATCCCTTCCCCTTTGGGTACAGCAGCCAATGTCATTTGGTCTGGGTCTACTGTGGACAGAGTGTATTTCTCTGATCACTGCCTTTGGGCTTCACCATGTTATTTGCATTGACCAGAGGGATGCTGCCATATAGCCTTGGAGCGTGCATGTCTGAGCTTTCCCTGTTGTACTCTAGCCTTTTCCCCGGGGGAGGATGCCTCCAGTAGCTGCCAGTCCAAGGAAGATACATGAAGAAGGCTCGAAGCCAACCCACAACTTGAGCCAAATCTACATTATATTGGCTGAACCCCAGCAGACTCACAAACACATAAGCGAGGCATAAATGTTAATGTCATATGACACTGAGATTTGAGGGCTTTTAAATGCAACATCATTATGGGAACAACTAGCATATCTTAGATACACACATAAGTGTACCAAGAGACATGAACAAGATTGACTGTGGCAACGCTATTTGTAAAATCTTGTTAAAATGTTGAAGCAAGACAAGTGACCATTAAGAGTATGAATAAAGAAATTGTGGTATATTTGTAGTATATTGTTTTTAGTATATTGTATATTGTTTGTAGTATATTGTATATTGTTTGTAGTATATTGTAGTATATATTTGTGGTATATTGAAATTTTATACAGCACTAAGAATTAACACAAAAACAAAAAGCATGACTCTAACAACAAAAAATACAGATTGAAAGAAGCCAAATAAAATAATCCTCTTTGTGTGATTCCATTTGTGTAAGGTTCAAAAGTTGGCCACAAATCCATAGTTTTGGATATCAGGAATGGTTACACTTAAAGGCTTGTACTAAATGGAAATGGACACACGGGGAGTCATCTGGGATATTAGTGATATGTGATTTTTGGATGTAAGTACTGATTAAGCAGCTATGTGCACTTTGAAAATTCATCAAGTTCTACCTTTTTGATTTATTCATAGTATGAATGTTATACAATATACATGAATAAGGTTTTTTTATTAAAAATCATAAAAATATGTTAAGTCAGTCCACTGAAAGTACTCTGTAGAAAACATGATCTAGTAGACAAGACATATTTTCATCTGAGAACAGATGAAGAAAGTTGGCAGACTTTCAGCATCAAGTAATTTCCCTTTCAAGGTATTCACTCATCCAGCAAATACAATATAAAACTTTAGACTATATAATAGAATTGTGTAAATATAAGGACTCCTGAAATCCACAGTTGAGTAGAACTGATATCCAAAACAAAAAACCACAAATATAGAGGAATGTTTGTGTGCTCTATATCATCCCAAGTAATTTGGTAATATTTATCAACTAGCCAAATCCAGAGTAAGCAAAGTCTTTGAAAAATAAACAACCACATCTTTAAAAAAAAGTAATACACTGATTTGATCAGTTTTAGATGTACAAAAAAGCTGTGCAGAAAGTACAGAAAGTTCCCATATGTACCCTTACCCTTTTGTCATGAGTGTCTTCCATTATTAATTTTTTTTTTGCATTAGTGGGATACATTTGTCAGAACTGATAAGTCAATATTGACACATTATTAATTAAAGACCATAGTTTAGTGTACATTGTGTTTTATATTCAGTGGGTGTAGATAAATGTGTAATAACCTGTACCCACCATTACAGTATCGAGTAGCTTCACCCTCCTAAAAATCTCCAGTGCTTCACATTTTCATCCCTCTCTCATTCCCCCATTATCCTGGCAACCGCTGATCTTTTCATTGGCTCTGTCATATTTTGCCCTTGTCATATTGTTGGAATCATTCTGTATGTAGCTTATGCAGATTGTCTTTCACTTAGCAATACACATTTAAGGTTGCTCCATGTTTTCCAGTGGGTTGACAGGTCATTTCATTTTTTCACTGAATAATATCCATTGCATGGATGTACCACAGTTTGCTTATCCATTTACCTACTGAAGGACGCCTTAGTTGCTTGCATATTTTGACAATTATGAATAAAGTTGAAATAAACAACTGTCCGCAGGGTTTTGTGTGGACGTAAGTTTCAATTTACTTGAATAAATGGCAAGGTGCACAGTTACTGGGTAGCATGGTGAGACATCTGTTTAGTTTTGTAAGAAGATGCCAAACTGCCTTCCAAAGTGACTGTAACATTTTGCATTCCCACTAGCAATGAATGAGAGTTCCTATTGCTCCACATTCTTGCCAACGTTTGGTGGTGTCAGTGTTTTGGATTTTAGTCACTCTAAAAGGTGTATAACAGTATCTCAGTGTTTTAATTTGCAATTCTCTAATGACATGTGATGCTGAACATCCTTTTGTGTGCTTCTCTGTCATCTGTCTATCTTCTTTGTGAAGTGTCTGGTCAGGTCCTTTGCCCATTTTTAATTGAATGACTTGTTTTCTTTTGCTGAAAAAAAAAATGCCTCTTCTTAAAGCTACATGATTTGACAACAGGAATTCTAACGTTGTAGCAAAGTAATCTTACTTATGAAGGCTTCATTTTACCTTATGGATTAAGAGACTTTAAAATTTTTCTAAAGAAAAGTAGTGTGAAATATGCAGTGAACACTGCCTGTGGTTCTCTCCACCCACTACTGAGGGCGTATAAAAGGTTGAGGCAGATGTTTACATTCAACCTGAGGCACTGTTTGTTTCACAACTGAACCATCCACTCCTTCTACTGTGTGCTTCCACAGCAAGTACTAATGTGGCATGGGTTATGGCTATGGCCACTTGGGCTGTGACTATAATGGACATAGATATAGTTTCTGCCACCCATCTTATTGTGGAAGATTCTGGTCCTGTGGATTCTACTGAGGAACTTCTAGAGCCACTTAGGTTTTTGAACTCCTCCTCCTGTAAATGACTAGGTTTTTATAACTCTTCACATAGAACTCCATTCTCTCTTCAAATAGTGGCCGACCCAATCTCAGCCTACAGGAATGGTGGCAGGGAGGAGTAAGGTTCAAATGTGGCATTTTTCACCTTGGTTGATTAAAATCATTTGAAACATGTTAGGATTTATGGAACTTTTTTCCTCTTAATTTATATTTCCATTTTAGTTCAGTGCACAGCTTATTCCAATAGCTTTCATAGGAAGAAAAAGTTTACCTTCATTTTAAAATCAACATCTTTGTGCTCGCTTCGGCAGCACATATATTAAAATCAACATCTTCATTGCCAATATTCCTTTATTTTCTTTCTTAATACAATTTATTGTCAAATTGGTTTCCATACAACACCCAGTGCTCATCCCAACAAGTGCCCTCCTCCCTGTCCATCACCCACTTTCCCCTCTCCCCCACCCCCCATCTACTCTTAGTTTCCTTTATCATCATTTACCCGCCTTTGTCTCCATTAGAATTTGGTGATTAGGGCTGAATAAACTGTGTTATTTGCATTTCCAAAGTGATGAAATGTCAAAAAGATACGACTCTCATTTCTTCCTAGGCATCACTAATGTAAATTGTGCATTCAGGTATATCTACAGCCACTTACTATCATCATCACCTTGATCACACTAAGACCTTATCTTCATAAGCTAAAATTGTAACTAACAATTATTTTAATTACTTAATAATACTATCTATAATGGTCACCTAATTTTCCATGTTTCTATTATGATGTCTCTGTTCTTAGCCTTTTCCTGACACTACGCATTTGGATTGAACCATTTATTGCTGTGCTTTTGTATACACTTCCTATTTTGGTTTGACCAAGCCTAATATTTTTCCACTGAGGCTACCTTTCCTATAGACCCAACTTCTGGAAACAATTTCATTTGATGTGATGTAAGTGAAATGCATCTTTTTGTCATTAAACAGCATTCATTTTTTATTTCATTTATATTGTATTTCAAAATTTCACACAAAATTATGAATATGTCAAAATAACTTCATTCCATAAATACCCAAGATAGATATTTATCTAATGGTCTTTTGTAACTGTCATGTTCTCATGGTATGACTGTAGAAAAAGATTATATAAAGAGATGAAAGAGTAAATCTTATCATTCAGCACGTAGAAAAATGGTCACCAAGTATATATACACCAAGCATTGTATAAAGTAGTCACTTTATAAACATTTATTAAATGGGGGCGCCTGGGTGGCTCAGTTGGTTGAGCATCCGACTTTGGCTCAGGTCATGATCTCACGGTTTGGAGTTCAAGCCCCATGTCGGGCTTTGCACGGACAGCTCACAGTCTGCTTCCGATTCTCTGTCTCCCTCTCTCTCTCTGCCCCTTCCCCACTCACACTTCCTCTCTCTCAAAAATAAATAACCATTAAATTTTTTAAATAAAAAATATTAAATATTAAAGGGATGCATTAAAGATGGTAACAATTATGCAAAATTAACCATTCTGTTTCCACACTGTCACTTAAAAACATACAACAGATAAGATCTATTTATTTTCATCAATCTCCAGAATCCTAATTTTTTTATATTATGGCATTTTTGTCAATTTATACATTCTCTGCAGAATGTGACATCGAAAAACTGGAGAGCTTCTCAACAGTGGGATCTGTGTTGCTGCTACAGTTTGTCACTCATCAAACCAGCACTGAGATGGTTATGTATACAGATATAATAAGTAAAAAATAGATTACTTGCAGTGACCACAATATCAACAGGGCCCACCGGGAAGTTGTGTTATATCCCCCACTGAGAGGCAATGAGGCAGAGTGCAATTAAGCACCCCATTTTCACCAGAAGGTGTCAGCAAGACAGAGGTGGATACTAAACATTTACTCCACCCATCTGCATTGTGAGTGAGCAGTTCACATTAGCCAGAATGGTTTCAGTGACCCAAGAGGAAGCTAAATAAACACACACATCCAACCCTTGCTACCTCACAAGAGAACAGCTTGCTTCAAAGAGAGAGAGAGAGAGAGAGAGAGATGAAATAGGATTCAAGTCTTATGCTATCCCAAATATTCAGAACATAATTTAAAAATTATTCACTATACTAAGAAACAGAAAAATCACAATTTGAATGAGAAAAGAGAACAGATGCCAACATCAGCATCAGTCAGATACTGGGATGATCCAACAAAGATTTGTTCACAGTACTGATAAGAATTTTAATACAACCATCATAAAGTTGCTTCAAGAAGCAAATTAAAAATGCTCTTGAAATGAAAAAAAAAAGTAGAAAATCTAAGCAAAAAGACTTTCTAAAATGAGCCAAATAAAAATTATGGAACTGAAAAATGCAATAACCAAAATAAAACTCACTGAGTTGAACAGTAAAGTGGAAATGACAAACTATAGAATCAATAAACTTGAGGGAAGAACAATAGAATTTACTTAATCTGAATATGGAGAAAATAGTCCAAACAAACAAATAAACAGAGCCTCCTGGACTTGTGGGATAATAATAAAAAAAGCTACCACTAGTATCATCAGAGTCCCAGAAGATAAGAAAGAGAGTAAAACTAAAAAAGAATTTTAACATATCATTATTTCTCAATGTGAAGACACATTGGGAAAAACCACTTTAAATGAAAGCAAATTTCTTATCTGAAACCATGGAGGCTAAAAGGAAATGACACAAAAATTTTCCAATACTAAAAGAAAAAAGAATCAACTGTCAAATTTACATCTGGCAGAAATATCCTTCTGGCATTCACAATGGAAGGATAGCGAAGACAATTTGTCGTTAGCACCTACCTTTAATGATCAGCTAAAGAAAACTCTCCAAAACAGACGCGATAACAATAGAAGGTTTGGAACTATAGAAATCAAAGAAAGTTGCTAGAATGGGTAAAATTGTGTTAACTGTATTAAACTATTCTTCTTCTCATTATTTTCTTAAGTCGCATTTGATGGTTGAAGCAAAATCTGATGTGGTATCAATAAATGTAGGGGAAATGCTTAAGATAAGTATATTTTAAAAGTAGGGAAGAAACAACAGGTGTTGGTGAAGATGTGGAGAAAGGGGAACCCTCCTGCACTGTTGGTGGGAATGCAAACTGTTGCAGCCACTCTGGAGAACAGTATAGAGTTTCCTCAAAAAACTAAGAATAGAACTACCCCACGATCCAGCAATTGTACTATTAAGTATTTACCCCAAGGATACAAAAATACAGATTCAAAGATACATGCACCCCAATTTTTATAGCAGCATTATCAACAATAGCCAAACTATGAAACTATGGAAAGAGTCCAAATGTCCATTGACTGATGACATATGACATATACATGTATATATATATATATATATATATACACACATATATATACACACATATATATTCATATATATATTCATATATATTCATGATATATATATATTCATATATATTCAGCCAACAAAAAAATGAAATCTTGCCATTTGCAAGGACGTGGATGGAGCTAGAATGTATTATGCTAAATGAAATAAGTCAATCAGAGAAAGACAAATACCATATGATTTCATTCATGTGGAATTTAAGAAACAAAACAGGTGAACTTATGGGAAGGGGGGGGAAGAGAAGAGAGGAAAACAAACCACAAGAGACTCTTAATGATAGAGAACAGAGTTGGTGGAGGGAGGTGGGTGGAAGATAGCTAGATGGGTGACAGGTATTAAGGAGGGCACCTGTGATGAGCACTGGGTGTTTTATGTAAGTGATGAATCACTGAATTCTCCTTCTGAAACCTATATTGTACTGTATGTTAATTAACTTAAATTTAAAAAAATATACAAAACATTTTTTAAAAAGTAGGGAAGACAAAGAGACCTAAATGGGAATAAGATTACTACATTTCACTTAAAGTCATAAAATGTTGATATAAGTAGACTCAGATAAGTAATATAGGTAATAGTGTGAAGCCTAAAGCAACCCTAAGAAAAATATAAAACATAGATACATTCAAAAATGGTGCAAGGAAATCAAGGTGGAATCAAGAAAAAGTTCAAGTAACCCACAAGAAAGTAAAGAGAAAGAGAAGACCAATAAACACAGAAAACAAATAGAAAACAAGTAATAAAAGTTCAGACATGATATGTTAGCATATCAATAATTGCTTCAAATATAAATGGCTTAAATACACCAACTAGAAGACAGAGATAAGCAGAGTAGAAGAAAAAATGATCAAACCATACGCTCTCCACAAAAGCTCAATTAAAAAGTGACATAGGTAGTTGAAAGTAAAATGTTGGGGAATGATATACCTTGCAAATATTAATCACATTTTGATCTGTCTATACTTAAAAGCACAATCTGCAGTCACAGAATTAAGTTTAGCTTTCCAAAGAGATTTTACCAGTTTATAATTCCCATCTGCAATATATGAAACTTTATTGTATGCATATATGTGTACTTGAGAATTATGTTTTCTTGATGTTGGTTTGGTCTTTTATTTTCATCCACTGGTCAAGTTTACTAATCATGTTGTCTAGGCCATCAATATTCTTCCTTATTTTTATTTCTGTTTCTTTCTTCTCTCCATTATGAAGACACACCTTTTATTTTATGCCATTATGATAAGAAAGGTATTTTGCTTAATATTGAAGCTATGTTATTTAAGTCATATTAAATAAAAGTTGTTATGCCTTCCTTAAGGATTGGCCCCTTTATGGTTATGAAATTCACTTCTCTTGTTCTAGAAATTCTTACTGCATTAATGTTTGATGTTATATAGCTACACTAGCTTTCTTTTGCCTAGTGTTTGCAAGGTAAAAGTTTGTTTATACTTTCAAATATCCTGTAACATGATGTTAGAGATGTGTCTATTTTAAGTAACATGTAGTTAGGTATTATATTTTTTTTCCAGGTTTACAATCTCTACATTTTCATTGAAATAGTCTATTTACATTATTCATGTATCTGGGTTTTAATTTACTATTCTATTTGTTTATGTTTGTTCTACTGGATTTATGTTCCATTTCCTGTTTTCTTGCCTTCTTGAAACTGGTCAGATATATTATACACTATTTTTCCTCCATTTCTTGATGATTATCTACTCTTTTACTATTCTTTCAGTGATTCACTAGAGAATAAAACATGTATTTTTACTAATTACACTCTCATATAAATTGGCATTCTTTACTACTTGTCATATAGTACTGGAACCTCAAAACACATTAACTAAATTATACTATCTTTCATCTTTTATATTATGGTTTTCAAGCCTATTGGTTCTACATGTTTTATGTCCCCTCAGAGACAATGATGATGGTGACAATGATGACGATCTGGGCATATAATAGTCATGTATCTTGGCTTTCATATTCATTCATTCCCTGCTCCTCACTCATTTATTTCTGTATTTCCAACTGAAACAATTTTCTTTCTGCTGAAAATTTTCCCTTTAGTATTTCTTTTAGTATTTCACAGGCTTTCAACAAATTCCTTCAGTGTTTGTTTCTCTGAGTATACAATTATTTCTTTTTAACTTCTAAGTATTTTCACCGGTATATATTTTATCAGAGACTTAAATATGCCTTTCTTTTAGAAAAAAATAAAAGACATGTACTTTGCCGCATGATAAAAAAATGTAGGATTAATTTACACAATTTTGCATATTACTTCCTGTTAATATTATGTGTATATCAAGGCATTGTTAAGAATCAGGTCTTGGGAAAAAGAAAACAGAAAATATTCTGGGTAATTTAAGACAAGAAAAGATTCAAGTAAGAGAAGTAGTAGGGTACTCAAGCAATGGAAATTGGGGAGGAAAAAAAGCTCAAGAAATGTCTCCCCTACCGCTCGGCTCAGACTTTCTGTTTTGTTTCAGTGAGTCAAGAAAGTGAAAGAACCACAGACGATTCTCGATAGTAGCCGGTATTTCATGTAAAACATCACATATTCCAAAAATCATATATTATTCCACTGCTGTTCTTCAATAATGTAGTTTTCTCCTCTCTTTAACCAATCTTGATCAGTCTTGAACAAAAGCCTGTCATTGGAATAGTTTATTTTGAAGCCCTTTTAGCAAGAGACTCTGAGAAATGTAGCTTCCTGCCCTCTGATAAATGGAAGATGATAGAAAGTAGAGAATAGTTTGGGGTGCTCTCAGAAACAAATAGTACTGTGGGGTTCAATTAGGCATATAATGTGTTCCTCTAGTGTTCCAGAATGTGTGTCCTATTTAGAATCCTGATTTTAGACAAAAGTTTTGCCCCATAACAATATAAAAATGTATAAGGACATACGTAGGTTCCACCCATAAGGATCTTAAATTCTACTTCTAGCAGATTAGCTAACACATTATAAGGAAAATGAATATATAAATAAATTGTTAATTGCTCAGTTGAATTGATAAACTCACATAGACACAAAAATGATACAAATCTAAATGTGAATGGAAAGATCTATTAATATGGATTTATGAAACAAAGTGCCTATGAAAGAATGAACAGGCAGTGCCATAAGTAGTCACTAGGAATGCATAGCCACAAAAGTGTTTGCATTAAAAATTCTTTTTAAAGCAAAGATTATCCATTTTGTGATTTCATTAACTTATCCCATCCACAAATCCACACTTACACATAAAGGTATTTATAATTCTACATTACACATTTCATAGATAAAAATATCCCCAAAAATGTGATGTAGGAGCTTCCCATGAAAATGACAGGATTTCAACAAAAATAGAATGAGTAAGGGCTTTCCAAACAAAGAATTGCTTATCAATTAAACTGACTTGACTGTGAGAATCCTGACATAGTTGCAAATTATTTGTATTTATGGGGACTTCTCTTCCCAACAAACAATAGATTCAAGAAATTTTCAGTGCAAATTAGTCTGAAATAGGAGGCCCAAATTTCCATTGGTTTGCCTTACCTTCTTCTGAGAATATATATAAAAAAGCCCATCTGTAGATGGTGACTTTTGAGCTCAGAACTTCACAACTAAACCTACCACTCCAGTCATAATGTGCTACCACAGCAACTACTCTGGTGGCCTGGGCTGTGGCTCTGGCTATGGCTCCAGTGGGTATGGATATGCCTGCCATCTTGCTGTGGCAGATACTGGTCCTATGGATTCTGCTGCAAAACTGCAAGAGCCACTCACACTACTGGTCTCTTCTACCTGTGTTTTCTGACTTTTTCATTAAAGATTTTTTAAAATATAATTTACTGTCAAATTGGTTTCCATACAACACCCAGGGTTCATCCCAACAAGTGCCCTCCTCCCTGCCCATCACCCACTTTCCTCTCTCCCCCACCCGCCATCTACCCTTAGTTTGTTCTCAGTCCTTAAGAGTCTCTTATGGTTTGCCTCCTTCCCTCTCTGTAACTTTTTTTTTCCCCTCTTCCCCTCCTCCATGGTCTTCTGTTAAGTTTCTCCAGATCCATATATGAGTGAAAACATATGGTATCTATCACTAAAGATTTTTTATTCTCTCTTCTAGAGTGAAACTTCATCCTAGGCTACCTGAAACAAAACAAATAAAATAGAGAAAATCTTGAACCAATGTGTTTCAACTTAATTAGCCAAAATCCCTTGGACCATCTCACAATGTATAGTAGCTCTTATCTTTGATATCACATTATCATTATACTTCTGTTGTTTACTATAACATCTCTATGTCATGTTTCAAAATATTCTACATCTTATTGTAAATAATGCCTTTTTGCATTTCTTCTCATTTCCATCTTATGTGTGTATGCCATGTATACCCATGTTCAATTATGAGTATGAAAGAAGGAGAAAGAAATCATTGCACAGGGTTTTTCCTGCAGGGATGATGTGACCAAAAGGCAAGAACAGATCAACTGTTTCTTTCTGTACTCATTTAAATCTATGCACTGTGCATTTGGGTGATCTGAAGCCATTATATATATATATACATATGTATATATATGTATATATATATATATATATACACACATACATACATATGCCATTATATCTGATATATAATAGCATCCACATCCTAGCAGGCTGAAGTCTGAGCCCCATACTTTGTGTGTGTGGTGTGTGTGTGTGTGTGTGTGTGTGCGCAGAGTAATTAACAACTTGATTCCCATGAGTACTCTTTTTTTTTTTTTTTTGGTTGCTTCTGGTCAGTACCAAATGGGTAGCATCTGTGGGCTGACACTGGTTTCTTCTACCTACATTTTCAGTTTTTCTTCTTTGGGTCATTGGCACAAGTCCAGATCACATTCCACATGGCTCCTCCTTGTCCGGATGCAATTTAACAACCACTTTTATCATAAGCAATGATGCTTGCAATGTCGTTGACATTTATCACCTCATCGAGGTACCAGGAGAGTAAAACTAGCTGGTCGAACATAAGATTAAATTCTGATGTAGCAGGGGTAAGGGTTTGGTTCATTATTCCTCTTATACAGCTCAATAGTAAACAGAGTTGAGCCAGTACGTCACAAAGAAAGGATACCTAGAAATGGCTGATAATATGTAAGAAAATGTTCAGCTGCATTAGGTATCAGCAAAATGCAAAATGAAATCACTACACGCCCACAAGAATGGCTAAAGGAAAAGACAGGAAGTGTGACCTTCTGATGAGAATGTAGAGCAACAGCTTGTGGAATTATCAGATGACATGGCCACTCTGGAACACCATCTGGAAGCGTATACCCAACAACTGAACAATTTTATACTCCTAAAAACTGCAATTCCAATTCTAGTTATGCCCCCAACAAACTGCATCGGTGGCAGAACAGATTGCTCTTCATCAACTTTTCACTCCTTCCTGACCTCCACGAGGGGATTAGATTCCCTGTTTCCATTGTTTTTGGCTTAGCTATGGAACTTGTATGACCTCAGAGTGGCACAGGGTGCACACCGACAAAGGGCGTATCCCCACTCCCTGACTTTCTCTCCACATGGGATTATTGGGTATATGAGCAGGGGTTCGAAATCTGCCTCCGTCACTGGGGCTGGACCACTTGTACTTCTGTTTTCTGTAGTAAGAAGATGAATCCATGAGATGCCGGTTCAAGTTAAAGGAGAGTAACATGGGCCTAACTCTCTGCTTTGTCCCAAGACCCGCCTAGTTCAACCAGACCATAGGTAACAAGTAGACATGTAATGGTGAAGTATATGTTTAGTCTTACATAAAACTTTGTTCTCTGTCCATTTGTTATGCAATATTATTGTGGCAATATCTGACTGAGACATACCTGTTTACCAAGACATATTTACAGGACTATTCATGAAGCAATATTCATCACGATTAAAATTGGAAGCAAGCCAACGCCCCACCAGCAATAAATGGGTAAACAAATTGTGGTATATGGTACCAGAGAATACGGTTCAGCAATGAAAATGAACAATTTCTACACAAAGTGTGTGACTCTCAAAATCACAATGGTGAACAAATGAAACCAGATAAAAACGATACACAGAGTATGAGTCCACTTATGCAAAGTGTAATGATGGTGAAAGATCCATGGTTTCAAAAGGTAGGATCAGATAATTTCTCCTTCATGTGCCCACACACTCAGGGTGTACAATTTGAATTGTCAGATAGCATATCTACCTTAAAATGAAGTTTTTGTTAGCAAAAACAAACATCTGGAACATGACTTTCGTGTTTCATGTGATCCCTCTTAACTTGGACAAGTTTATGCTACCAAATTTGGAATTAAGGAAGATGTTGAAAATAAGACAGAAATCACTTTTTTAAGTATATGACATATTTCTGGCAATCTTGATGCAATAACAAAATAATAGTTTTGTATTATGAATTAAGAGGCTCAAAAATTCTTATGTAAATCGGTCCACCTCAACCTGTGGTTTTCCCACTACAGAGGGGGTCTGGACAGGTGGTGATATTCAATTTAATGAAATGGACGTCCTGCTCTTCAGTTGAACCTGGCCCTCACAACACCATGTGCTAGTTGAGAAAGTTCTCAGGTGGCCTGGCCTGTGACTGTGGTTGGTAAGGATACCATGCCACCACCCATGTTATGTGGCAGATCCTGGTCCTACGGATTCTCCTGAGAAACTTTCAGAGCATTTCAGCCCATTGGATGTATCCTCTTAATTTCCTTAGCTCTGCCTCCAGAAATTCTAACCTCTTTTCAGACATGGAAAATTCATCCTAATTTCCTGAGTACGAGGTTGGGGAAATCAGGTACAATTTTGTCTTCTTAATTGACAAAAATCATACAGGGTTTCTTCCAGTTAATAGGAAATATTTCCCTTTAATGTAGTATTAATCATTTTACTTCTGTGTAAGGTTTAATTCAGTCTTTCTCATGTGCAAAAAGTTTCAACTTCATTTTTAAATAAACTCTCTTTGACAACACAGCTTTTTTTTTCATTTATATTTCTTGTTTTCTGTTAGTTTTCTGCCCATGCAACATATGTATGTGTGACCTGTTTGATGTATATAAGTGAGGGAAGTGTCATCTTTATAAAGCAAACTTTTAAAAAATATCTTTCAGATAACTGAATATAGAAAAGACCTTGTACAAATATGATTCTAGATTGCTATATTCTAGACAGCATGTTCAGAATTGAACATGTATGTTATTTGGAAATATCTATGATACATGTATCAATATCTATTTATTCAAAATTATGATAAAACATGTTTTATAGTTTCAGAAATGTATTAAAAGAATTCTCTTCCATTTTTTTTCCAGAGATAGTTAATGTTACTCTAATGATCTCACAAAGTTGCAATGTCTTCACACAGTAAGTATGAAAATAGATGGTATTAGAAGCCAGAACTAAGTCCTATGATTTAGCACTTAGAAAATTGTCCAGCATACCTTTGGCACTATTTAACTATTTATTAAATGAATGAATTAATAAGGCAGGCAAACTCATGGTATTTCCATACTATTTCATTAACAAGTACAGGACAAATTTAGACTACTTAAATATTTCCATTTATAAATATCCCCTATCTTAGTTTCAAAATCAAAATTTTGCAACTCAATAGTATTTTTTGTCTCCTCACAAAATCTCTGAGGTAAAGGCTGTCTGATAGGAGCGTGGCCTTCTCCAGAGAGGGAGGTTATGCTACTGTGAAAATCACTATTGTCCACCCACCTCTGCCGTGCCTATAAATTGACAGAGCAAATGACCAGAAAGCTGACCATTCAAATAAAGGTTCTCCTTGGTGAGCACCTTTTGCAAATAATAATAAAAATAGGCCTGTTTAATTTCATATTCTTTTAACTAAATGTTTAGAGTGTAAAATCATGCTGAAAAATGCACAAATCATAAGTAAGCAACTGGATTATTTGTTACAAAATATCATCAACATTATCTCAATCCCAAGACAATCAATATCTTTCTTTCTAACATGGTAGATTAGTTGTGCCTGATTTAGATATTTATACAAAAAAATATCATCAACATTATCTCAATTCCAAGACAATCAATACCTTTCTTTCTAACATGGTAGATTAGTTGTGCCTGATTTAGAAATTTATACAACTAGAAGCACCATATGTGGTCCTGCTATTTTGTTCATTTTCATGTTCGTGAGATTCAAATATACAAATTCAGGCAGAAATTCTTTCCTCGTTTCTGTAGAGTGCTCCATTGTGTGACTATAACACAATTTATTCAGTTATGGGCAATTGTGTGTTTTTTTACTTTTTAATGATTACATTTCATCTGGCAAATATATGTGTGCATTTCTGTGGGGTAGGAAGTGAAATTGCGTGCTTACCTTCAGTAGGTGAAATCAAATGCTTTTCCAAATAATTATTCCAGTTTACATCCTTCCTCCAAAGATGTTTCTAGTTCCTCCTCATCCTTGTTAAAGCTGGATATTTTCAAGCATTTTTATTTGAGACATTCTAGGGAGTGTCCCCTGGTTGTCATTCAAATACAGTTCTTTAATGAAGTACTTATCCAAGTCCTTTACCCACTTACCCCCTGAGTTGTTTCAAGCACACACACTGCAAGTATCTTCTCTAACTCTGTGGCTTGTTTTTCCTTCTTGTATTGTGATGAGCACACGTTCTTAAATCACTGCATTCCAGCTTTTCCTGTCCTATTTAAGCAATATTTGTCGTTAATAATTATATCATAACTTTTAAATTTCACATTTAGAGATAAACCTAGCTGAAATAGATTTTTGTATGTGGTGTAAGATATAGGCAAATTTTCCAGCATCATTTATTAAAAGATTATCTTGCCTCATTGCACTGAAGGGTACCTTTGGTATCTATCAGGTGACTCCATCTTGTTAATATTTCTTTTGTCCATTGATCTTTTTGTCCATCTTGTGTCAAATAGCACACAGTCTTAATTGCTGAACTTTAATAATAAATCTTGGTATCAGGTAGTGTGAGACTTCTAATTTTGCCCTTTTTCATCATTGTCTTTGCTATTCTTGCCCCTTGGATTTCTATATAACTTGTAGTCACCTGGTCAATTTTTACCTAAAAAGCAGCAACAACTAAAATAATCTTTGGTATTTTGATGATTTTACATCAAGTTATAGATCAGTTTAGAAAAAACGGACATCATAAAATTGGAATTTTCCTCTACTTAAACTTGGTATATTCCTTGACTTATTTAGATCTTCTCCAATCCCTCTCATTAATGTTTTCTGGAATTTAGTTTATCAGTTAAATATATTTCACTATATTTATTCCTAGATATTTAATGTCTTTGTATGCTTTTCTAATTTATTATTATTTAATTTTATGGGTTTATTATTTGTTTCTCATTTTCATAAATAGAATTTCTTTTTATATATTGACCTTGTGTATAGAAACCTTGATATCTTCCCTTCTTAATTCTAATAGCCTATTTATATATTCCTTTTTATTTTTGTCATCTTTAAATCAGAATAATTTTACTGTTTTGTTTGCATAAATGACATTTTTTACTTGTTCTTGCCTAGTTGATCAGTCTGTAACTCCAGGGCAAGATCCTAAAGAGGTGGTATTTTCACTTATCCTCATTTTCCCTATCGTCCCAGGAGGAACTCTTCAAATATTTCACCATTCAGTATGAAGTTTGCTGTCAACAGTTTATATACACCTTTTCAGAATAAGGATCTTATCTAAAACATCATTATTATAAATCGATCTTGAGTTTTATTATATGCTTTCTGTGCATCTGTTGAAATAGCCATGTGAATTTCTCTTTTATCCTATTATTTTTGTCAATCCTATTGACTTTTTTTTCCCACTGTCCTTTTTTTTGTTTTAAAATAATTTTAAACTTACAGAGAAGGTGCAAAAACAATACTGTTTTATCCCTCTAACCATTTGAGAGTAATTTGCAAACACAATGCCCCATCACCCTACCTGGACTACTCCAGGTAAGCACGTGTTTCCCACAAACAAGGACATTCCCCCTGCCACTACGAAACAACCGTTAAAGTGAAGAAAGTGACAAGTGAGAATTGCTACCATCTAATATTTAGACCATGTTCTAGTTTCATCAACTGTCCCATAAGGTCTTTTATATGAAAAGATTTAATTCAGGATCGTATGTTGCATTTAGTTACCATGTCTCATTCGCCTCCTTTAATCTGGATAATTTCTCAGTCTTTCCTAAATTTTCACAACCTTGACATTTTTGAGGATTACAGATCAGCTGTTTTGGGGAATGTCCCTCAATTTCAGTTTGTTTTCATTCATGGCTAGATTTAGGTTTTGCCTCTTGGGTGGGAATATCACAGAAATGATGTTTTATTCTCCTTGTTACATATTATCAAAGAGTATGTGATTTTGATCTGTCCCATTCCTAGAAAAATGAACCTTAACTATTTGATTATGGTGGTGGCTTCTGGGTTTATCTGCCATAAGGTACTCCTTACTGCTATGTAATTAAGAAGTATTTTGTGGGTGTTTATAGCAGCACTCTCAACAATAGCCAAATTATGGAAAGAGCCTAAATGTCCATCAACTGATGAATGGATAAAGAAATTGTGGTTTATATACACAATGGAGTACTACGTGGCAATGAGAAAGAATGAAATATGGCCCTTTGTAGCAACATGGATTGAACTGGAGAGTGTTATGCTAAGTGAAATAAGCCATACAGAGAAAGACAGATACCATATGTTTTCACTCTTATGTGGATCCTGAGAAACTTAACAGAAACCCCTGGGGGAGGGGAAGGAAAAAAAAAAAGAGGTTAGAGTTTGAGAGAGCCAAAGCATAAGAGACTCTTAAAAACAGAACAAACTGACAGTTGATGGGGGGTGGGAGGGTGGGTGATGGTTACTGAGGAGGGCATATTTTGGGATGAGCACTGGGTGTTGTATGGAAACCAATTTGACAATAAATTTCATATATTGAAAAAAAAGAAGTATTTTGTGGGGAATTATTTTGAGGCTATGTAAATATCCCAATTCTCAGCAAGCTTTCATGCACAAGTCTTGGTACCTTTTGGTGTTTTTTAGCTGATAGTTTTTTAAAAAACTATCACTTGATGGTTAGCTATCACCTTGATGGTTATCAAATAGTGATTTTTCAAAGTCTATCATCATTTCTACAGTAATAACTGGCATTTCACTATACAGAAATGCCACTTTTTCCTCTCCCGCTTATTTATCCATTTCTTTTATATCCATAAATGCACATAATTTTATATTTTACTCAAAGGTTATAATATAATTAAGTCCTATTGTTATTGAATTACTGTTTAAACTGTGGTGTATCTGGCCAATAGGAAACCCTTCAAGACTAACTTCTGTGTCCTTTTGACACGTCCTATATGTTCTTCTCCTTTTTTGATGACTTCTTTTGGCACAAAAAGATGATTCAATCTCATTTTTTCCTTTTCTGCCACAACACTACATCGACCAATTTTCCCACAGTGCTTTGGTTCCTTTTTCTTGACAAAACGTTTGAAAAAGGGCACCTGGGTGGCTCAGTCAGTTAAGCGTCTGAAACCTGACTCCAGCTCAAGTCATGATCTCACAGTCAGGAGACTGAGCCCCACGTCTGGCTCTGCACTGGATGTAGAGCCTCCTTAAACTTCTCTCTCTCCTTCTCTCTCCCCCCTTCCCCCTCCCCCCTCAAAACAATTAAGATCTGGACAGTAGATACGCTCCTTGTTATTGGGAGATGGTATTCCCAGTCCTCTCAATAGCCAAGTTAAGGAACATTTACATGTATATACATATGTATATATTTTATATGCAGATACATATCCACATCTGTATTGATGCATGTCTATCTGTATAAACATATTGAAAACCATGCATTCACACTGACACCTGTGATTCCAGTACAGCATCACAATTCCATAATGTTCATCCTAGCTTTTGGTCCACCATAGTTATGCACAGCAGCCATCAATGGTGACAGCCATTACCCTTAACATAGGTACTGATTTCATCACTGTTTCACTATGTAATCAATTTTCAATGCTGATGAGATCCCCTACCACGACATCTATGAAGACACCCTCTTCACCGTATATGTGCTCTAACAACCCACAGAGAACACTTACTAATGTCTCTAATCCATGTGGGTGCCCAATTTATGCTGCTCAGTCTCTGACACCCGTGCAGGACTGGACAAGTTCTCTCCTCACCCAGATTAGACTCCAGCACCCCAAATTGGGCCTCTCCGCTGCCACCATTCTCCTCCATCGTGAGATGCCTTCCTAATGCAACTAGGGCTCCAAGACCCTGCTGTGGACAGCTACCTCTTCAAGTGTTCCTCTCCTGTGCTCACTCTCCTCAATTACTGCCGTCCTGCGATGGGCTGTCCCCACCTCTGCCCTTCTCCCCCCACAGCCTCCATGCTCCACTCAGGTCCCGTTCTACCACACTAGGACCTATGGATGACAGTGTACCCTGCTCAAGCTCCACAATCCTTTCCAGGCCCTCCATCTTGTAAACACCCTGCTCCCACAGTTCATTTCCCCAGCCTTCTATATTGAGCTATATATTTAACTTTTCCTTGGTCTTCATAACTTCCTGAATTTCCATGTTTCTATCTGGGATCATTCTTTCTTCTGCAGGAGGAGAACTCTTTAGTACTTCTTAGTGTAGTGCTGCTGGCCACTTTTCTCTGTAAAGAAATCTCTATATTATATTTTGAAAGATACTTTCCCTGGAATTATAAGCTGGCAGGATTTTTGTCTCCACGATTAACATGAGAGGGGTTGATCTTTTAAAACCAAGGAGAAGGACTTTACTTTTTGACACAATAAAATTGCATGTTGCAATAATTCACACATATATTGTAGGTTATCTTCCTGAGTGATGCCTTGTACATATGCCTGCACTGATAAGGTATATCTTTTTCAGGGTTTGCTTAAGAAAATGGAAACTACATTGTGTAGTTTAAGCATTTTTAGGAAAGAGTCAAGACCTTATGTAAATGAGATGTTACCTCTCTTCTAAGCATCACTGACACATAACTGACTGCCAGTCAGAACTAGTAGGGGGGCGATGATTTACCTCTCATATTGCCTCTCATGGGCAGCTGAAGAGGCAAGGGAAATCCTGGGTCCAGAGAGGGGAGAGTTAGAAAGATCTCATACCTGTACTTATACATGAAGGAGCCTTCATCAGTATCCTAATTTGGGGTTTTGGCAGCGGTACCACTAACATACAAGTTCACTAAGTTGGATATCCCCCCAAAAGATTTAGTTAACGGGAAATTAATAAATAAGTAAACAGCAAATTGCACTGTGCAATGGTAAAATCACCTAGACCAAGGTAAAAATACTGAATAATAACAACTTTCAAGGTGAAAGAAGAGGTGACATTAAAACAACAAAGGAATGTATAAACAGTCATTCTATTGCATACAATCACTGCAAACTTCTATCTAGGGGAAACAGTTGTTTGCTAAAAAGTAAAAAACAAGAAAAAAACAACAAGAACAAAACACTAAAGAGGTAATTCAGCAGTTTTGTGTCTTCATTAATATCTCCAATTCATGAACCCGTATACATATACATATACATATACAGATACATATACGTATACATTCCTAACTCCTAACCCATATACTCACGTAGAGACATTCCTAACTCCTACTCACACGTTTCACCATGAGATGAAAAGTAAAATAATAAAAATAAGAACCATTAAGGACAGGACAAAAATGAGCTTCCCATGCAAACTTGTCCTAGACCTTAAACTAACAAAAACATAGTAAGTAGGCATTCCAAATCTAACAAAGGTGGTTTGTTAAAGGCATCTACTTTGATTGTGGGAATCTTGACACAATAGCAAAGGATTCTCAGCTATGAGGGCTTCTTTCAGAAAGTTTAACATGCAGATTAATGTAAAATATGAGGCTAACTCTTGCCTGTGGTTTACCACACTCACCAAGGAGGGTATATAAAAGGCCCAGGGCAGATGCTAGCACACACACTGAGAAAATCCGTGACCTGCTCCTCAACTGAACCTTCCATTCTCCACACCATGTGCTATTACAGCAACTACTATGGCGGCCTGGGCTGTGGCTACCATGGCCTGGGCTGTGGCTACGGCGGGTATGGATATGGCTGCTACCGCCCATTTTGCTGTGGCAGATACAGGTCCTATGGATTCTACTGAGAAACTTCTAGAGACATTCAGTCTGCAGAATTCCTCCTGTGCTTTCCAATTATCCTTCCAGTGTTCTTTTTATAAGTAATTTATCTCTCTTTCCAAACAGTGAAAATTTTATCCGACTACTTCAACTTCAGCAGACTACAAATTCAGCATGCTTCAACTTGATTGACCAAAGTCACATGTAATAACCTCACAATTCAAAAAAAAGTTTATGCTTGAAATTGTATTCCTTCTCCCTTCATTTTAACTTAATAACTTTGATGTGAAAAAGTTTTTAAGCTGATGTTCCAATAAACTTTTTCGTTCTTTGCAAAATGTTTCCTGTTTATATCCAATCCTCTACCACGCATATGTGCGCATGTGGGTGTATATATTTCATTTAAGGACACCTGGGTGGGGGGGGCGACAGGGATCTTTACAGATATAATAGCCACACATTTAGAGAACCAGAACAGTAAAAATAATAATGCTATTTAAAACAGTTTTACTTGGGGCGCCTGGGTGGCTCAGTCGGTGAAGCGTCCGACTTCGGCTCAGGTCACGATCTCGCAGTCCATGAGATCGAGCGCCGCGTCAGGCTCTGTGCTGACGGCTCGGAGCCTGGAGCCTGTCTCAGATTCTGTGTCTCCCTCTCTCTCTGACCCTCCCCGCTTCATGCTCTGTCTCTCTCTGTCTCAAAAGTAAATAAATATTTAAAAAAAAAAATTTTAATAAATAAATCAATAAAATGGTTTTACTTGTCAGGTTAAGAGGGGAAATTGTTCAGCAGCAGTATGAAATGCACGGCTCACACGGGTTTTGTCCCTCATTCAACCGTTTGATCAGTCCTAAAGGTAAGGACACATGGTTTATATAGATTACTTGGCTTGGCAAAACCTCTTCAGTTAAAAATACATTGATGAATAAAATTACTTTTTAGTACCTGCTAAAAATACTAAGAAGCCATCAGTATCCGTATATAAAACAGACTACTTGGAGGCTGCTCTATATATACTCCTTTGTACCTAGACTTCACTCAATCTAACACCTCCTGTGTTGGTCTTTTTTCCTCACCAACGCCTCTTGTGCCCTCTGCCTAACTGCATGCTAAACAATCCCAAACATATAAACTGTTACCTTTTACCTTAAGAAAATCTTAAAGCAGAGTCTCGTCTACCTGCTGGTGTAGACTCCCCGTAAGTGAAATTTTCTATGTGCACAGAGCAGCTCTGCTTTCATCTGAAAGGTGAGGAAGATGAAAAGTAGCCCCATGCCTTGTGTATGCCCTCTGTGATGATCAGAAAACATCTGCAGCAAGCCCAGGCCAGCTACAGGAGAAAAGGTGACCCCAGAAAATGAGGCGGAATTGTGTTTAGAGGAGCCCCAATCCTGGAATTGAGACGTCAAAGGGACACATCTTCAGTACCACATCTGGGACAGTGGCATTTGACAGGATTGTGATACACAGAAGTAGAAGCCAAAGAGACAGAGACAGAGAAAGAGAGCGAGAAGGAGAGGTGTGTGCGTGTGTGTGTGTGTGTGCGTGTGTGTGAAAGAGAGAGAGAGAGAGAGAGAGAGAAGGGGATAGAGAGATGTAGAAGCAATGAAATGTTTACAATTGAATTTGAGTGAAGAGGACAGAAATTCTTTCTACTGGTCTTATACTTTTTTGTTCGAACTATTTCAACATAAATGACACCAAACACTTTAAAACAGAAGACAAAAGTTCTAATCACCAGTTTTGTCTAAAATGCTCCTATAAAAGGCTTTCATGTGACTCTTAGTCACTCCAATCATCTACATTTGATCTGGTTAAATTCTTCTCACCCTCATATATTAAGGTTCTAAATGATGTATTGCCTACAAAAACAGCGCTATTTGATGGATACAGCACCGTTGGCTGTTTCCTGATGCCACCGTGCTCCCTTGTGATGGCGATTTGTTTCTTCCATATCACCTTCTTCAGATTCTTCCTTTATCGTTGAGGGAAAAGAACAGAAAATCTACCTTGCCTCTTGGTTGTTTACTCAGTGTCTGTACCTAACAGTCTTGTGTGTGCACAAAGTCCCTGGCCACCCTCCCTGCACACCAGCTCAGCAACACGGATCATGGCTTTCTTCTTACACCACTGATTCTAGCATTTACGGTTCCAACTTTTCCTCTGAAGTCACAACAACCTGTTTCTCTGCTGACTTAGATTTCCCCACTCACACAAGGAACAATGGGAAAATGGAAATTTCATCTGAAAAAAATGCCATTCAAGTAGCAGAGATAAGAAGAAATAGAAAGTCTGAAAAGTCTGATACCTATGAAAGAAAATCAATCTGTATTTTAAAACATTTGAGCAAAGAAGACTCCAGGACTAGATAGCTTCACTGGTGAATTATTTAAGCCACTTAAGAGAAGAATAAATACCAATTATACAGACGCTCCTCCACAGAATAGGAAAAAAGCAGCACTAACAAAATCAAAACCTAATAAGGATATTGTAAGAAAGGAACTATTTCTTGTGAGCGTAGCTATAAAAATCTGAAACAATATATCGTTTCAAAACCAAATCCCATGAGCTATATTCCAAGATTGCAAACTTCTAGATGAGTTTAATATGTGAAAACTCAGTGCAATTCATCACATTAACAAAAAAGGAAAGAAAGTCATGTGACTATCTTAAGGGATTCAGGTAAAATATAAAATCCAATATGCATTCATGGACTTTTGAAATCTCAGTAAACTAGGACTACAAAAGATTTTCTTCAATTTGATAAATGGCATCTACATAAAATCAATAACTAATATATCATACTTAATGCTGAAATATGGCATAATTTCTACCTGAGGTTTGGAACAAGACAAGGATAATCACTGCCACAACTTAATTAAAGTTTATACCACTTCGTTAACAACTCTGTACCAGAGTTCAATGGCAATGCAGAAACATGAAAATAAATAAGTATATAAATGAAACAAAGACTGGAAGGGAGAAATGTAGACCTGCTCCTCTCTGCAAATGACGTGATCACGAATGTTCCTAACACATGGTTCAAGAATAAGAACATAGGCCAATGGAAAAAAAAAAAAAAAAAGCTTCTATAAACAAACTCAAACATGCAGACTAACTAGATTTATACTACTAAGATACCATAGCAGGAGAGAAGATGAAAGGATTGATTTCACAATAAATAACTTTAGATTTATTTGATAATAATGTGTAAAAGAAAATCAATCTTGATTCATACCTTGCCTGAAAATAAGATGGGAGCATGTCGTGGTTAATTAAAAATAGGCAGTGAGGGGCGCCTGGGTGGCTCAGTCAGTTCGGCGGCCGATGGGTTAAAGCTGGGTGTCAGGCTCTGTGCTGACAGGTTCCAAAGCCTGGAACCTGCTTTGGATTCTGTGTCTCCCTCTCTCTATGCCCCTCCCCCACTCATGCTCTGTCTCTCTCCGTCTCTCAAAAATGAATAAACATTAAAAAAAATTAAAAATAGGCAGTGATTTCTTAAACAGGATATAAAGGTCACTAGCTATGAAAGAAAATATTAGTAAATTGGACCTGATCAAATTTAAAGATCTCCATTTTTAAGAGTGAAAAATCCACTGAGAGGGAGAAGATATTTACATGACATAGACATAAAAAAGGATTTGTGCAAAAATTAAAATACCTACAGATCGTAAGACAAAGACACAACACATCACAGAAGTGGCGAAGCATTTTACAGCAGACGGTAACAAAACTGACCAACTTCAGTAGACAAAAAAAATGCAAGTTATAACCACAACAAAAGAACACTGCATACCCATCAAAACGACTAAAATTAAAGAGACTGATAATACCAAGGAACTGTGAGAATGTTCCGTGACTGGAACTCAAAAGGATCACTGGTGGGCATGTAAATGCACAACCCCTATGAAAACTGGCCGCATCTAAAAATGCTAAGCATGTACATTCCCTCAAATCCAGCATTTCCAACCTAAAAAAACTGAGGACTTTTGTCCAATGCAGTTATCTTGTCCCTTCCATATATTCACAAGTCCCCATATGTAAACTCCAAATTCTTAAATAGCCTTTCCAGAAATTGAAGTTATTTTTAGAAAATAAGCCAACTGGGTCGCCTGGGTGGCTCAGTCGGTTGGGCATCTGACTTCGGCTCAGGTCATGGTCTCACGGTTGGTGGGTTGGAGCCCCCCCCCCGCATCGGGCTCTGTGCTGATGGCTCAGAGCCTGGAGCCTGTTTCGGATTCTTTGTCTCCCTCTCTCTCTGCCCCTCCCCCACTTGCTCTCTGTCTCCGTCTCAAAAATAAACAAACATTAAAAAAATTTTTTTTTTAAATAAGCCAACAAACCAAAACTTGGAGAAAAGACTGTATGTTCTATGTCACACCAAGTCACCAGGACACATCATTTGAAGTAAATAGGTATGAGTAAGCACGGGCAACAAAAATGCAGAGGAGGGGAATCTAAAAGCACGATTTCATCAAGGCTATTCTGACATAAAAGCAAAATAGGCTCGGTTATGAGGGGTCCTCACTTTGTCTAGTGGATCAAAAGATTCAAAAGGACCTCTAATGCCTCCTAATGGCTCTGCAGTCTCCTTCAACTCTCCCTCATTGGTGGAATTTGATCCAGAATCTTGTTTTGGGAAGCATGTTGGGCAACGTAGTCCCTGGGCATCCAGATCTGCTGTTACTTGGGAAGGGGGGAGGGAATAATGAACTGATAATCTCCCTTAAATTAATCAGTTTTGTTTTTTTTTAAGAGCAATTGCTTTTCAAAACAGAACAAAAATGTCTTATTAAATCATGTGACTTAATTAGGGGACGCTTGATACCATAGCAAAGCAAACCTTGCATCCGACGAACTCTCTTTTCCTAAGAAAACAAAAGAATCAGCAAATTTTTCTACTAAAGGTTATTCTAAACTATTAGCCCAGCAATGCCTGTGGTTTGCCCTACATACCACTGACTGTGCATAAAAGCTCTGAGCAGATGATAGCATTTAAACTGGTAATGCTTTCTTGCTCCTCAACTGAACTTTCCGCTCCTAACCCCATGTGCTACTACAGCAACTATTAGAATAGTCTACACTCTGGCTCTGGCTGTGGCTCTGGTGGGTATGGATACAACTGCTGCTGCCTATCTTGCTGGGGCAGATGCTAGTACTATGGGTTCTACTGAGAAACTTCTAGAGCTAGTCAGCCTATTGGTCTCATCCTGTTACTATTAGGGATTACCTTAGAATTTCTATTGTATCCTTAATGCAGCATAAACTCATTTTAGGTTGCCAGGAAAAACCCATTTCAGAGTTGACATGACATCCTCATTGATCAAATTCATCTAGAATCCTTTAGTTTTATACGTTGAAAAGACGCCTTGGCTTTGATATTACATTCCCATCATACTCCCACAGGAATTCTGGTTTAAAGATACATATAAGAAAATAAGCTTGGTTTGTTTTTGAACAAACTATTTCACATCGCATGCAATGTTTTTCTCATGATTTTTGCATGTTTGTGTATGTATAACAGATGAAGGGGGGGAAACAGAGTAAGAGTGACAGAGCCACAGAAATAGACACACAGAGATGGTAATGATGAGAAAAAAACAAAACAAAGCAAAACTACTGCCTTTGCTACTCTCCTGAGTTTTAGATTTTGCCCAAAATAAAAACAAGTCTCTATCCAGACTCAGTGTTAAAATTGGCAGTGATCAGAACAAATGTCCAAATGGTGGTCTACATACTGTGTATCTAAATACCCCAAATTTATAGACTAAATATGAGCCCAAAGCGTCAACCGGCAAAACATCATATGAGAATATGCCCTAGATATTATTCAACCATGCTAAACTTCATAATGATTCTCAAAGCAAGGTTCTAGCTTGAAATTTCAGACTCTGAGTTCTGCAACCAGAGTGTGGGTCTGTGGCTTACAATCTACTGCCTTTTTCTCCTTCTGGGTCTGTCACTACTGGTGGGAATGCAAAATGGTACAGCCACTCCAGAAGAAAGTTTGGCAGTCTCTTATAAAACTAAACACTCTCTCAGCACATGATAGAGCAATCACAGCATTTGTCATCTACAAAAGGAGGGGAAAACTTATGCCCACATAAAAACCTGCACATGGATGTTTATAGCAGCTTTATTCATAATTGCCTAAATTTAAAAACATCTGGGATGCCCTTCAGTAGGTGAATGGATAAATAAACTGCAGTACATCCAGAGAATGGGATATTAATCAGTGCTATAGATATAAACTATAAAAACAAAAAATCAAAAAAAAAAAAAAAAAAAGACAGACATGGAGGAATCTTAAGGGCATATTATTAGTTTAAAAAAATCGATCTAAAAAGCTATATACTGTATGATTAGACAACTATATGATATTATGGAAAAGGTAAAATTAGGGACAGTGGATAGACAGTAGATAGATCAGTGGTTGCTAGAGTTTGGAAGCAAGAAAAGAATGAACAGGTGGAGCACAGAAAAATTATGCATTTGTCCAAATTCATAGAATGTACAATATCAAAAGTGAACCGTAATAAAAACTATGGATTTGAGGTATTTTCATGTGTCAATGTAGATTCATCATTTATAACAAATGGACTACTTCCATGGGGGATATTGATAATGGGGGAGACTACACATGTATAGGAGCAGGCAGTATAGGAGAAATCTCTATACCTTATCCCCAACTGAACTGTGAACCGAAAAGTGCTCTAAAAAATTGTCTTAATGAAAAATTTAAAGATAAATAAAAAAAAAAAAAAACGGGATCTTTTATAGCTTCTGTCTTTGCTGTCAACCCCATCATTTACTATAGCATGTCTGTAGATGTAACTTTTTTTCTTCCACATTTTTTTTTGGTTTCTCCTTCATCAAAAGCTTGTCACCTGAAAGGTATCAGGAAGTCTACCATGACTGTGGCTATTTATCTGGTGCACCCTCCTGACATTCTTGTCCAAAACTATCCCTGAGAAAGTGTCTGTTTTACCTTCTCATTCCAACGCACCAAGATTCAGCAAACTGGACCACAGTCTTCTCTCTTGTCCTGACATTGGGTAGTTTCAACATGTTTTGTACATAAAATATTTTTTTTTCTTTTTTACTGACTCTAACATTCCCTTAAACCGGTAAACTGGAACAATGGGAAAATGAAATTTTAGTGATTTGCAAAAGATTGAAACATCTTATCCAAAATATATGTTTATAGGCAATGAGGTTTTTTTGGAATTACAAAACATGGATAGTTACAAAACTATCATCAAACAACTTACATAGCTAACTACCATTTTTTAAAGTACAGATTTCTATGGGCACCTGGGTGGCTCAGTCGGTTGGGTGTCCGACTTCGGCTCAGGTCATGATCTCACAGTTCATGAATTCCAGCCCTGCGTAGGCTCTGTGTTGACAGCTCAGAGCCTGGAGTCTGCTTTGGATTCTGTGTCTTCCTCTCCCTCTCTGTCCCTCCTCCATTCATGCTCTCTCTCTCTCTCTATCTCTCTCCTTCAGAAACAAACATTAAAAAAAAATTTAAAGTGCAAATTTCTATTAATAATTGGGGAAAACTTCATTATGTATTTATAAAACACTGAGTATTTGTATGCTCCAGAGAGATTCTTTGTATGTTTCACTGTCACAGAAGTCATTAAATCAGACACTATTATATTTTTTAACTTGGGATGCTGAAACTTCTTGAAATGCCCTTGTACAATTACCTCATTCTCATCCTATGAATAAGAAAATAATGTCACCAAAAGTCACATAATTCACTGCTTTAAAGAGCATCACATTGGAGGCCCCCAATAAATATTTGTTGAATGGATAAATCAGTAATTAGTAATCCAATTAGAAGCCTGTGAGAAAGAAGTGTTATTGACATATACGCACACACACATAAACCTACCACCAAGTGTCAATGCCCAAAGGTGATATAAATTGTATTTCTGGCGGTGTTAGAGATAATATGGGTGTAGCATCAGTAGAAAGTGGGGCTCAACAAGCTTGTCCTTCACATGACCTTCCTATGGCTACGAATGAAGCAATGATGCAGGAACATGCCGATCGCTCTGAAGTGCAACCAAGAGACAAACCAGAGAAGGTTGGTATAAACAACTTCAAGATGGAAAAAATAAAATACTTCTTACTACATGTTAAAGCTGCTTTTATGAATTCATTTTCCTGTTTATATGTGACATAATCTTTGAGTGATATTGCATACACATTGCCTCATGTCTAGGTTTCTCCCCATTGGAAACAGCACTGGGCATCTCTCTTCTCACTGGACATCTCTTCCTTCCCTCATCAGTGCCGTAAAGAGCATAGCAACTTTTAGACATAAACATTCATGGTTTTTTTTAAGTTTATTTATTTATTTTGAGAGACAGAGAGAGAGCACAAGCGGGGGAGGGGCAAAGAAAGAGGAGAGAGAGAATCCCATGCTGTCAGTGTAGGGCCTGAGATGGGCCTCAGACCCACGAACCTTGAGATCACGACCTGAGCCAAAACCAAGGGTCCGACACTTAACCAGTTGAACCCCCCGGGCACCCCAAACGTTCATTTTAATGAAAACCTTGGAGTTCCTCTGGGTGAAGATTTGGTCTTTCTAATAGGAAGAATTTCTCTGTGTGCATGAAGCACCTTCCACCCAAGGTGACGGTTGCCCAAGATCAAGATCTGGCCCTTGTTTTACATGGAACACTCTGTGTGGACAGGTCCTGCAGCAAGGGACTAGGGGTAGGAGGCCACTAGCTAAACTGGGATTTTCAGTCTCAGTCCTCCACAGAATCTTCTCAAGGACAGTGGGGTTTTACACACTATAACAGGAAATTCAAGCACTTCCTCTGTTTCACTCCATAAGAAATTCTATTTCAGATGCAGTAAGCAAACCAACATATATTAAGAAAATCATATTTATATGTAAAGCCTAAATTTTATGTATAATAGAAAACTCATGCAAATATAGGCAACGTCAAACTTCCCAATAGTTCACAATATTGAACATGAATTAAGGAATGACTTTGCAACACTAGGGATATGCATTCGGCCTGTCAATCACAAATAATAACTAGGATTTTCTCGAGGAAAAAAATTTTATTTTCTGCCGAGGAAAGAAAACAAGGAATTTGTAGAGCTGTGGCTGGAGGTAACATACCCATTCTTTGTACCCATATAGCCTTTTATTCTTAACTGGATATCTGATTATGACAATGATTATTAGCAAAGTCAAACCTTTTGGAAACAGGTTTCCATGTTTTGTGTCATCACATGAAATTAATCCTATACTTAGAAGTAATTAAATTGAGAATTGACAATGGCTTTTGGAAATAGGATATGAATATTTTGTTAAAGAATGATATGAGTGTGTGAATCATTACATGATAACAAAGAAATCTTTGCTATGGGGGCCTCCTTGGCTTCAGAAACAGGCACTGAATATGTTCTAAAGAAAGTTAATTTGAAATATGAGGTTAACATACTCCCTTTGGTTTTCCCAGCCACAGCTGAAGGTGTATAAAAGGCTCCTGGTGACATTCAGACTGAAAGTATCACTTCCTGCTCTTTAGCTGGACCTGCCCCTCCCGGGTCCTTGGGCTACTATGACAGCTACCTTCCTAGCCTGGGGTACAGCTATGGTGTCCTATGCTGTGGCTACTGATGTGGCTATGGTTACCCTGGCTATAGCGTTGCTGTGCGTTAAATATTTGTGTCTTCCCAAAATTCATATGTTGAAATCATAACTCCCAGTGTGACACCATGAGGAGGTAGGGCCCTTGGGAGGTGATTAGTGCCCTTATAAAAGAGACCCCAGGGAGCTCCTTCACCACTTTCCTCCACATGAGGACACAATGACAAGACAGCCAATTACAAACCAGGAAGCAGCTCTTCACCAGACACTGAATCCACCAACATCTTGATCTTGGACTTCACAGCCTTCAGAACTGTCAGAAAAAAATCTTTGGTGTTTAAGCTCCCAGTCTGGGGTACTTTGTCACAGCAGCCTGCACAGACTAAACAGGAAGATACGCATATGGCCTCTGCTACCCATCTTGCTGTGGCAGATACTGGTCCTGTGGATTATAGTGAGGATCTTTCTGAGGAACTTAGCCTGAATTCCTCTTCCTTCGATTCACTGCTTCTGCTCTCAGGGTTCTTTATTTAGGTAACTCTGTTATGACTCTGTGGCAAATATATGCCAGGGTGCGTGGAAACATAAGTTAGATCTGGCATGCCTCAATCGCAGTGGACCACAATTACCTGGACTATACCACGTGTTAAAGACAGTTTCCTTTATTATTGGTAATATTGTTATCTTTTTGTTATAACCTTAACCCAACAGCTGTCATGTGACAAAGTGTAATGTTTCTTTTTTAATCAACTTTCCCGTTCCTAGTACTGCTTGCGGTCATTTCCGTTAAGGTATCTCTATCACTTGTGTGTTTATTTGTGTCGTGAGTTTGAAGGGGTATGTGAAGTCACTTCATTACCTCCTGCTCGAATTCATAGAGCCATTGTAAAGTCTGTTCTTTTCTGGTTTCATGTGCATTCACAACTTCTGCTTCTCACCACACTTTTGCAGGTTAAGCTTCACAGTCAGTAAAACTACAATCCTGTTTGCTCTCAAATATTCCAAAATGCCTCAGGCTATAGAATTTTTCCACCTCCCCAGAGCTGGGCAGCATCATTCAAGTTGTGCCATTGAATGATTCACGTGTGTATGGCTACTCCTCTTCAGTTAAAAGGCAAAGCATTTGAGGGGCTCCTGAACCACTCGGTAGGCTAAGCATGCAATTTAGGCTCAGCTCATGATCTCGCAATTCACAAGTTCAAGCCCCGTGTCGGGCTCTGTGCTGTCAGCTCAGAGCCTGGAGCCTGCTTCGGACTCTGTGTCTCCCTCTCTCTCTGCCCCAACCCTGCTCATGGTCTCTCTCTCTCTCTCTCTCTCTCTCTCTCTGTCTCAAAAATATAAACAATTAAAAAAATATTTTTAAAGCAAAACATTTGAAGCCTATCCCTCATCTTATGTCTAGATGCAGGGTGGACTGTCTGTCTTTCATGTCTGTGAGAGTCTGTAAGAACAGACTTATGGTTACCATTTTGGAAACCAGGTCTAAGCAAACTGCTTTCTCAGTTTTATCAGTGGCAGCTAAATTTTGTGTTTCTAACTTCTCTTTCCAAGACATGACAATTTTATATTTTTCTCACTAATTTTGGCTCTGTCCCTAAATCTAGTACAGGAGCTTGAAATGCCAATTTCCCTGGGCTGTATTTGAAATACAGCTTCATAATCGCACATATGTTTTTGATTAATTTTCATAGACCATCAAAGTACATTGGGAATTGAAAACACATATCCAATTAGAAAGTGACAATTCAGCGATGTCTATTAAACTAGAAAATTGTTTGCCTTGAACTATGCAAATTTTCTTGAAAAAACATGCTTCAGCATTTTCAATAAGAAAAGTTAAATTATCTCCTTAATTATTCTTTTGAGATTATAAGGACATTTGATCCTTGTCCTTGAACAATCAAATGTCCTTGCAAAATTTCCACAGGCCCATGCTAAGAGATGAACCAATTCCTTGAAAGACACAAATTACCAAAACTCACACAAAGAGAAATAGATAAATTTAACAGTCCTATATGTATTAAAGAAATTGAGTCAACAATTACTAATTTTTAATAAAAGAAAGCACCATACCCAGATGTTTTACTGGTAAATCCTAAAAAAGTTAAGAAAGAAATGACATCAATTGTCCATGACATATTCCAAAAAATGTAAGCAGAGGAAATACTTCCTAACTCGTTCTAAAATGCCAGCATTATCTTAATACCTAATCAGATAAAGATATTTTAAGGAAGAGAAATTTAAAAGCAATTTCTTTCATGCACATAGATGCAAAAATCTTTCCTAAAAGCTAGCACGTCAAATACAACAATGTGTGAAAAAGGGTACATATTATAAATTCCAATTATATAACATTCTGGAAAAGACAACAATACGTATGGTAAAAAGATCAGTGGTTTCCAGTGGCTCATGTGGAGAGGAAGGAAGAGAATGGGCAAATCACAGGGGATTCACATAGTTTCATACGAAACTATTCTGTATGATATTGTATTGGCAAATACGTAATACTGCACATTTGCTCAGACTCATATAAGTTTACAGCACAAACAGTGAATCTCAACTTATGCAAATTTTTTAAAAGTTTTTTAGAAGAACAGGGGATTCCAAAATGGAATACAGAATATTACAAAATCACATAACAGTACTATACATTTTTTTGTTTTTATTTTATTTTTGAGAGAGACAGAGTGTGAGCGGGGGAGGGGCAGAGAGAGGGAGACAGAATCTGAAGCAAGCTCCAGGTTCTGAGCTGTCAGCGCAGGGCCTGACGCAGGGCTTGAACTCAGGGACTGCAAGATCATGACCTGAGCCAAAGTCAGACACAATGAGCCACCCAGGTACCCCCTAACAGTATTATAAATACATGAAATATTCTCACTAAAGAGAGTAGGGAAAGCTGTTGCTGACTTAAGTAGCTTTGGAAATAAGTATGTAAGTGTGTAAGACCAAAGGCGAAAGACATTATACATTAGCTAATTAATCAATTCCACCTAAGCCAGTTCATAGACTCGGAGAACCTTGAATGAATGGAAGGCAGGGTGTGAGGAAGGTCCCTGCTATATTGCCAAAACATTATATTGTAAGTCTTCTCTTTCAGCCTTCCTCAAAGGGACCCATTACAATTTACTAGTGACAGTAATAATTGACTAATGACAAGTAACAATTATAGTGACAGTGCATTGGGGAAGGGAAAAAGTACCAGAATTTTCAGGGATTACCTGACTCTGGCTCTAGACTGGACACTAACTCTTTAGAGTCCCCAAATACCATTATGGTCCAGTCAAATGATTAATGGCGCTTTGGCTTAGATCTCTCTCATAATGGGCTCCGTGAATCCATGAATCCTCCCTGTGAGTATGTATTGTTAGCAAAGATATATTTATAACTGGCAGAATCTGCACATTGAGTCCCTGGAGTGAGGTCTATTATGGTAAAAAAGAAAAAAAAAAAAAAAAAAAAAAAAAAAAAAACACTGGAGCGTCCTCTTCCTACCAAAATAGTAGATCAGAAACAATAGCTTATTTCTGGAAAGATTTAGTATATTAATGCTACCTGTAATAATTTCCCAAGGCTGATGTAACAAAGCACCATACATTCAGTAGCTTAAAGCAACAGAAATTTATCCTCTCATAGTTATGGAGACCAAAAATTCAAAATCAAAGTGTTGGAGGGGCCATGGTCTCTCTGAAGACTCTAGAGGTGAATCTTTTCTTGCCTCTTACCTAGCTTCTGACGGTTGCTGGAAATCCTTGGTGTTCCTTATCTCGGCATGTCATATCACTTGACATATCATTCCACGTTCTGCCTCCATCATTTTATGACATCCACCGTTTATGACTGTGCCTATCTGTGTCTTCACGTGGCCTTCTTATAAGAACACCAGTGATCAGACTTAGGATCTGCTCTAATTCAGTATGACCTTATCTTAGCTACAAGGACTCTATTTCCAAATAAGGTCACGTTCACAACTACTAGGGGTTAGGATTAAAACATATTCTGGGCAAAGACACAATTCAAACGACAACACTATCATTATCATTAAAGTTCTGAAAGTTTCAGCAGTCGTGATTTCACATCTTTATTCAATTTGCCTCTGCAAAATGTAGATGGATTCAGAAGAAGGAAAATGAGTAATTATAAACTTAATCCGGTGGTGACTTCAAATGTTAAGTTTTATTTCAGAAATCATTTCTTTACTGAAGCAAATAAGCACATCCTCCAGAATATGGTTTGCACTTCTTGTGATCTGGCAGAGCTTTTTACCCTATCCCTGTAAATAACACCAGAATCAGTTTACTTTCAGCAGGCAGGACCCTCAATGCTCTTGAACTGCCCCACTTCAGAAGTTTGCTAATTCGGGGCGCCTGGGTGGCGCAGTCGGTTAAGCGTCCGACTTCAGCCAGGTTACGATCTCGCGGTCCGTGAGTTCGAGCCCTGCGTCAGGCTCTGGGCTGATGGCTCAGAGCCTGGAGTCTGTTTCCGATTCTGTGTCTCCCTCTCTCTCTGCCCCTGTCCCATTCATGTTCTGTCTCTCTCTGTCCCCAAAATAAATAAAAAACATTGAAAAAAAAATTTAAAAAAAGAAGTTTGCTAATTCTTCAGCCCTCAGGCACAAATTAGTCTGCAGAGACTTTGACTCTTCATCCCAAAGGACCTCACATTAATCCACCATATTGATAATATGATGGTGATCAGAGCCAGTAAACAGGAACTAGCAACTATTCTGAACTTCTTGATAAGACCCATGAGCGACAGAGGATGGGAAATAAATCCTACAAAAATTTAGGGGCCTGTCACCTTAGTGAAATTTCTGGGGGTGAAATTTCTGGGGGTCCAGTGATTTGGATGAACAACTTGTTACATTGTCACTAAGCAAGAAACACAATAGTTGGTGGTGTCTTTGGATTTTCATGGCAACATATTCCTTGTTTGGACATGCTACCTGTTATCCGTTAGGAACGTAATAAAATTGTTGCCCATTTTGAGTAAATTAAGAGAAAGCAAAAAGTCCAAAATGGTCACATGCTGTTGTACATACTTCTCTGCTACTTGATCTTTTTGGAGTAGCAGATTCAATGATGTTCAAAGTGTCTATGGAGGGCCACCTGGGTGGCTCGGTCGGTTAAGCATCCAACTTCGGCTCAGGTCATGATCTCACGGTCCGTGGGTTCGAGCCCCGCGTCGGGCTCTGTGCTGACAGCTCAGAGCCTGGAGCCTGCTTTGCATTCTGTGTCTCCCTCTCTCTCTGACCCTCCCCCGTTCGTGCTCTGTCTCTCTCTGTCTCAAAAATAAATAAACGTTAAAAAAATAAAATAAAATAAAATAAAATAAAATAAAATAAAATAAAGTGTCTATGGAAAATGAGGATAGTATTCGGAGGCTTTTACAGGCCTGTATACATGAATCACAACACAGGATTTTAGGATTTGGGAGAAAATCTATGCTGTCTTCTGTGAATTTATACTCTCCTTTGAAGAAACAGCTTCTGGCCCATTACTGAGCTCTTGACCATGGGACACCAAGTTACCATGTAAATTCAAACTGCTCATTGTGAACTCGGATTGTCTGGCTCTCTAATCCACAAATTTGAGTATACACAGCAAGTCTTCCATCATCAAGTGAAAGTACTATATAGGAGATTGGGCTTGAGGAAGTCTAGAAAGCCCAAATATAGAAGCCAGTGGATCAGATTCCATGGTTTCCACCCTGCTGAGTTGTCTCTCAACACCTACCTAAGGATTTATGCCATTTTCCCAGTTGAAGAAAGAAAAAATTAGTTCCGGCTTACAAATGGTTCTGCCATGGGACACTTGGGTGGCTCAGTTAAGTGTCCAACTTCGGCTCAGGTCATGATTTCACAGTTCGTGAGTTTAAGCCCCGCATCGGGCTCTGTGCTGACACCTCAGAGCCTGGAGCCTGCTTCAGATTCTGTCTCCCTCTCTCTGCTCCTCCCCCACTCATGCTCTGTCTCTCTCTCTCCTTCAAAAATAAATAAGAAAAACATTAAAAAATTTTTTTTAATAAAAAAAAATGGCTCTGCCAATTTAGTGACATCACCTAATAAAAGTGGATGGTTGCAGTACAATAACCCAAATCAGACATGGCCCTAGAGGATAGTGGGGAAAGAAAATTCTCATTTTTTTTCAATCATAATACTTAAATCAATCTAGCTCTCAAAATTTAAGTCTATGTGCAGATGCATGGTACATACAGAGCCAATGTGTCTAAAGAAAAAAATTAATAGTAACGACCTCTGTCAGACTAAACCTCAAAAAGATCTACTCTATGTTTCTACGACCTAGGAGTCAAACAAGATTGTCAGGGCCTTTCCTTTCTGCAAAGAAATGTGTACACTCTGGTACAAGTATGCGATAATCAAACTACACACCTTTTTGAAGGAACAGAGGAGGGAAACTATATAAGCAGCAAAGTGGTATTATTTTTGAGAGAACACAGCAATACAAAACCACAAAGTAAAATGTGATTGGAGTGGGTGGTAGTTTGTACAGAAAATATATTATTTGCTCCTAAGATTTATATAGATAACATCCCAGCTGTGTTGATTAAATCTGCATATAAGATGAAGAGTATTATTAGCAAAATCATCACAGGAAAAAGACATTTGCCTTCTCCCCATGATGTCATGCAGCATGGTTACAAAGGTTAAATTCAGCATCAATGTGAGCAAGGTCATTGAATTCAGCATTTTTTTTTTTTTTTTTTTCATTTAAAGCTGATCAACTATTTGGGAAGATCTTAACATACTATGAAAACAATCTCAACTCTGATGCACATGTGGGGTCTTTTTTTGCCTCAGGAAGAGTGATTAATGAGATTTCTAAATACAAGTTGGTCTAGATGAGAATGTCAGGCATGCCCGTAGTTTGCCACACCCACACTGAGGCTGCATAAAAAAACTCTGGGCATGTAATGTTTTTGCTTGCTACGATTTACTCTCTTCTCTCAGGCCAACAACTTAAATCCTGACAATATACTAATGCAGCAACGGTGATAGAGACCTGGGCTGTGCATCTGGTTATGCCTGGGGCTTTGGTGCCTTTTGAATCTTGGTCTGTGGCTCTAGATGTGGCTGTGATTTCTGACACCAAACTGTTCCTTGTCCCTGGGCATCAACTGATTAATAATACCTGCTATTGAATCCATTCTCTTGTGCGATGGCAATTCTGTTCCGCAACATCTTTTTATTGCACCTGCTACACTCAATTTAACTTGTTCATAATCCAGTCCAGCCCTGGGCAACCAGCGTAGATTATGAAGTTCGCAATACATCTACATCCGCGTTCTAGAATAACTACGTTTTCTCTTTCAGTCTGCTGGGTTTTTTCATGATTATATACCAGGTAAATTATAATGTGGCATATTGCCTGACTAGGAAACTCTAGGTTCGTTTGCTTCATTAAACTTACTCTGGCCTGGCTAATGTTGTTAGTTTGTTGTTGTTGTTGTTGTTTAATTTATTACTTATTCACTTGTTCAATAAATATTTATTAAGTAATCGACGCATAAGTATCCCCGTTAGGTCTTAGTGTTACAGATGTGAAAAGATGTGCTAAGCTAGAAAAAAAGTATATGAACAGACATGTATACTATGACATGACAGATGATATAATGGCCAAGTGGAAACACAGAGGAGAAGTCTCACGTCCGCATCCCCCCAAAAAAAAAAGAAATACCAGAGCAAAGGGAGGACCAAATATGTCCTTATTAAAGGTTACATTTCAATTAATTCCTGATGGAGGAAAGCTACATGAAGGAGGCAAAGAGTATGCTAAGCAGGAGGAACAGAATGTGCACAGACATAGAAAAAGTATTGAATGGCAGAGCCAAAAATTGATGTCATCCTTAGAGAGTAAAGGAACAAGAATCAAGTGGCAAGAAATTAGGTCCTGGGCAGTTAAGGAAAGAACATATATATCTTGTTTTAGGTACACTAGATACTGCGATATTTTTCCTTAGAAACTTATATTTTTCTAATGTTCATTTATTTTTCAGAGAGAGAGAGACAAGGCATGAGGTGGGGGAGGGGCAGAGAAAGAGGAAGACACAGAATCCCAAGTGGGCTCCAGACTCTGAGCTGTCAGCACAGAACCTGACGAGGGGCTTGAATTCACAAGCCGTGAGATCATGACCTGAGCTGAAGTCAGGCGCTGAACCTAGTGAGCCATCCAGGTGCCCCGAAACTTACATTTTCTAAAAGTCATTCTGGGAGCTAATTGAAAGAAAGTTGGCTGAGGAGTATGACCACTGACCCCAAGACCATTCCAGAGGCTGCTCAAGCAGGTCTTAATTCATGAGATCTTAAAATGTAAGGAAGCAACAGCTAAGATTCTAAATAGGACCTAGATTAAATAGACATGGAAGAGATTCTGAAGGTTTGGTTTAAATGGTGTGAAAGTGAGGGTAATAAGGAATATAAAGGGGCACACAATGAGCTCCAGGTTGGACTTTCAGCAGTTGATTGATCATGAAGCTACCAGCAGATACACTGGGGGCTGGGAGCACTTGAGGGACCAGCAGGGTGACCACCCAAAAGCTCAGCTGAGCTCAGATAAATGTTTGTGTTCTCCGTGGGAGGCCCAAGTGAGACTACTTAGTGGCAGTTTGTTGTAAAAATCTGGAACTGAGGGGAGAACTGAGTTTGAGATTTCAAAGGAGTTGGATAAAGGGGTAGTAATTTGACAAATACAGTAACCCAATAATCAGAAGTGAGCAGAAGAAAAGAATTGTAATACAGGTAAGCAGCAGGCAAAAGGTAAAAAGTGAGTCAGGAAGAGTCGTATGCAGGGGAAATCAAGAACACATACCTCTTTCTAGGAGGGAATTGTCAGCCATCACCCTTTTCATCTGAACCTTTACTCTTTCACCAAGTATTTCTAGAGTAGAAATAAACTCTGGCACTGACCTAGACCCTGGTTAATTAATTTGTTTTTAATTTTTTAACATTTATTCATTTGAGAGAGAGAGAGAGAGAGAGAGTGAGGGGGGGAGGGGCAGAAAAAGAGGGAGACAGAATCCAAAGAAGGCTCCAGGCTCTGAGCTTTCAACACAGAGCCCGATGTGGGGCTCGAACCCTACAAACCATGAGATCATGACTTGAGCTGAAATTGGATGCTTAACTGACTGAACCACCCAGGCATCCCTAGACGCTGGTAATTAAACAGTCAGTGAGATGGGCATATTCTCTGTCCTCATGGAAATTACAATCAAGAGGAGACAATATTATATCATAAAGACAATTACAATAGAATAATAGAGGCTTTGGTGATCACTTAGAGAAGAGTCTTTCCAGCCTTCTATGTTTGGGAATGGACCCTAAACTCCATCCACACAGTTACCAAAGAAACAGACATGATAAATATGATTCCCATGCTCTGTTTACAGTTGATGCATCCAAACGTGGCCACCTAAACAAGCTGAAGCAGAAAATTCTCATGATTTGCAAACAGGGGCTAATTTTTTTTTTCTACTTGATGGGACGCTAAGGACTGATACTTTGGATCTCTTAACAGCTATGTGTCCCCATTTATAGTTCATTATAAGGTACCTACTAAAGCAATCTGTTGACTGATTGCTTACATTTTCTACTCAGAGACAGTACATGGAAAATCTTGTTTAACTTTTGTAGGCTGGCATCTCAGAAGATGGCATATTGTCATGTCTCAAGAGGTGCATCATCCCAACAAAACTGGGTGAATGAACTTGAAAACCATCATCACTCTCTAAATCTACACACTGACCTCAAATGCTGTGCTGTATTATTTCATTATTTGCTTATTTACCTCATTGTTACAGAATCCTCATTTGCTCTGCTTTGCATGGAAGTGTATAAAGATGTCATTATGATAAAGACATCACACAGAACCTATAAGCCATGAGAGTAAATTGTAACAGGAAGCTTAAATTTTTCTGATAGTTTGGGGCACCTGGATGGATCATTCGGTTAGGCGTCTGACTGCAGCTCAGGTCATGATCTCAGGGTTCATGAGTTGGGGCCCTGCATTAGCCTCTCTGCCGTCAGCACAGAGCCCACTTGGGATCCTTGGTCTCACTCTCTCTGCCTCTCCTCTAAGCTCTCTCTCTCTCTCTCTCTGTCTCTCAAAAATAAATAAACATTTAAAAATAATTTTTTTCCTGATAGTTTGAAAATCTAGCACCATTAGGTGCCAGGGGGGACATTTTTGCTAACATGGTGATAGTAATAACAAGTTGGAAACAGTCTGTGAAGGAAATTACAGTAACATATGACAACATGGAGAAAAATTTCTGGTTTGGTGGCTGAAGGCAGTGGCAAAAGTTAGGCTTTAACTGGATTCAAAGGAAAAGTAGTGATGACCGGAGCACTGAATTTCTTCTAGCCCCTTTAAACAGCTTTAAAATCCTAAATACTTGTGGACGTAAATTATGTTTGGCTCCTGAATAGAGAGACTTTATTCCAATTCCCTGTAAGGGCCAAGGGGCACTGCAAAGAAGATCAGCAGATACAAAAAGGATAGCTGATAACTTAGGTAAAACATTGAGTAAAGTATTACCTATATGTATATAAGTATATATATATATGTATATGTGTACATATATATATATATATATAAGTATATATATAAGTATATATGTTCACATATATATGTGTACATATATAAGTATATATATGTATATAATATATATAGTGTATAAACATATATATAAGTATATATATAAATATATATGTATATTATATATATAGTGTATAAGTGTATATATAAGTATATAAGTATATATATAAGTATATATATGTATATAATATATATAGTGTATTTTATATGTGTATATTCAGAGAGAAAAAAAGAGGAAGAGATAGGGAGAAATTAATATGCTGGATAATGCTGGATAATTTAGCATATGTTTATCTGGCTGGGAGAACAGTAGGTAGCTGACTTGGGTCTTGTGTCCTGTGTTTTGTGTCTTGTGTCTTGTGTCTTATGTCCTGTGTTGGGTGGGTGGGTGGAATGAAGGGAAGGTCGGGGGCTAACCAAAAAGTGAGAAATACAGAAAAGATAGAAACTATACTAGAAAAAGTTCCCAGAATGAAGAATGTATCCTTTATATACTAATATTTATGTGTGTGATATATAATAGAGATTATATCTGTTGATTTCTAGCATATCCATAATACATATCAGGATAAAAAGGTAAGGCCCAAGTGTATATGGTATAATTCCTTTTTGTTTGAAACCACAAATTCCAAACCCCATGTGTGCATAACTATAAAACGGCCTCAGTCTGTATGAGGGAGGAGAATATGATGCAAGGTCACCTGAAGGGGATAGTATGTGTGGGCAGTGTGATGGAAGATATTTAACTTGATCATTATACCTACTCAAATTGCTTCACTTATTATTACAAGCATATATTATCTTGTGAATAAAGATAACATCAAATAAAGGAAACATTTAAAAACTGAAAGCACACTTAAGGTAATAGAAAACCAAATCATAGACCCATAGAATTGGAAGAAGCTTTAGAGACCATGGCTTTGTTTAACTTTTGGTTGGTTTGCAATTTGTCAGTGTCTGCTACAGATGATTTTAATATTTATTTATAAGCAGTTGGCATGCTATCTTTAATTAATTTGCTTATTTTTGGTCTACCTTGTTTACACAACACGAAGAGAAAGGGCTATTTGTTTACAGCTCTCCAAGCAGTTCTCAGTGTATAATAGTCCCAAACAAATGAGGTATGTAGGACGTAATGACAATGCAAGCATAAATTTTTAACAAATAAACTAGATTTTAATTCCATGAGAGATTTCTTGCGTTTATTAGCACCTGATTCCACCCGTGCCACAATGGCAGATAATGAGGCCCGGGATTGTTTTGGGAGACATAACACAATAACTTGAATTTATATGCAGGTGCCCAGAAACAAAATGATGCCATGTAAAGAGCCCCAAGGAGCTGCCCACTGTTATTAGTCAGGTGAGATGACAGTTTTATTTACTGACTAAAACGTTTCCATATTCTGGAGCCCTAGATACCAGCTACATGCTTTATTAGCTTTTTCTATAAACTCTGATAGAGACAAAAAGAGGACTACAGAGCAAACCCTGGACAGCCTTCCATGATATTCCTTGGGCAGGTGGAGGAAGCAGGTGCACTAGGCATCTGAGTGCATGTGAGGTGCTTTGTCTCAAAGGTCTTTACAGATAACTCTTGGTAGAATATCTTTACAATAGAAAATTGTTAGAGAACTACTTAATGAGACTCTGGCTGCTATAATAAGCAGTAATCAACTTAATGAAACTCAATAGGTTAACATAGGGGAAGGGAAGGAAAAATAAGATAAAAACAGAGAGGGAGGCAAATCATAAGAGATCCTTAAATACAGAGAACGAACTCTGGGTTGCTGGAAGTGGGGGTAGGTAGGAGGTTGGGTTAAATGGGTGATGGGCATTAAGGAAAGCACTTTTTGGGATGATTACTGGGTGTCATATATGTAAGAGATGAATCACTGGGTTCTACTCCTGGAGCCAAGACTACACTGCACCGCACGTTAACTAACTTGAATTTAATTTTTTTTTTAAAATTGCAAAAAAAACCCATTCTGGACATAAAGTATCATAATATTCCTCACAGTATGATATGACAGAGTCAAGCATTCATTCATTTGGAGGCACGAGAATACACTGAGTGCGGTCTATGTACATGGTATCTATCAGTACTTGCATGGTCTGTGTGCATTGTGTGTGGTCTTAGTGTCTACAGTTATTCTCATTGCTGTGTGTGGCCTTTTCTCTTGCCATATTGGGTTTGTCCATATACTACAGGTGGAATAAATAAAGAATATTTCTGTCTTTAAGGAAAATTTTTTTCCTTAAGAAATAAAAAAGACATGGGTAAGTCCCTGTGAGGTCAACCATAAAATCATAAAAAAGAAATACATAGTAAAAACCTACAAGATCCTCGTTGCCATGGGGAAAAACACAACATGTTGGATGTAGGCATTGGCTTCCATTGACCTCCGACCCATTTGAGCAGACAAGTTTAACACAAAATAGAAAATGTACTTCAAAATGGCATATAGCATAGCATAAAGGTAAATGTGAAATGTAATATATTACAGACCATAAATGCCACAGGTATTCAGGACTGTAGTGAACTCTGGTAAAGAGTTCATAGAGCTCTGGTAAAGAGCTTCATAGAACGTATGGGGTAAGGGGGGGTGTGGTACCAGGAACGGAATTGGAGGAATGAGAATTATTTAGATAAAAAGAGGTCCAGGGCGCCTGGGTGGCTCAATCGGTTAAGTGTCCAACTTCAGCTCAGGTCATGATCTTGCAGCTTGTGAGTTCAAGCCTGTGCTGACAGTTCACAGCCTGGAGGCTGCTTCTGATTCTGTCCTCCTATCTCTCTGCTCCTCTTCTGTTCATTCTCTCTGTCTCTCAAGAAAGTTAATAAAATTAAAAAAAAATTTTTTTTTAATAGGTCAAGAACAACGAGGCATTACAAACCCGCTTACTATACCGCATCACCTATGACACATTCTTGCCACTGTATTAACTATGGATCAAACTAAGACCTAATATCTAATGTACAATTTATACAAAATACATTATTTAGAGAAACAAGTTAATATCATGAGTAAATAGATAAATCCATATTGTAGGGTATTCTATAGGGTAACTGATCTGATTTCTTCAAGTCAATAGTACCAAATAGCAATTCTGAATTCAAAGAGGATCAAAACACACAGCAAGTAAATCCAGTGTGTGGAACTTATGTGAGTCCTGATTCAAAAAAGAAAAACCGAAACGCCCATTATAAGCAATGAGGAAAACTTGACTACTGTATTAGTTGATATCAAGAAAATTATTAATATTGTTCAGTGTGATGATGCTAATCTGATAAGGAAAATACTGTTAGTATTTAGAAGTTCGTATGGAAATGTTTTGCATCATAAAGTATAATATCTGTGATTTATTTTAAAATATGTCAACAAAGATGATTCAAATGTATCAAAACGTCAGTGATTGTTAAAATTAGGCAATGAACTAAAAGGTTCGTATTCTTCCATTTTCCTGCTGATGACGTGGCTTATAATGACAAGTTTATTAAACACAGCAAGAAGAGAGCACATTCATCAGTGAGACAAAACGACATGAACAACATCGTATGGGCGAGACTGTGCCATTCACGTTCTCAGGACCACAGAAGTTTTCCTGAAGCTGAAGATTTGAGAAGAAGAGTCAATGAAAGGTAAACTGGGGAAAATGGACTGGAGTGTTGGTATTGAAGGTGTTAGTTATTGACTATTGACTATTATAATGCCAAAAAAGAAAAAAAAAAGAGGGATAGAAAAAACATGATGGAATTTTTGAGCAAGACAATGTTAAAAGCAGTATGTTTCTTTTTTTTTTTTTTTTTTTGGTTTGGTTGGATTCTCTTGGGAAGATCACATAAGCTATGGGCTTGTGAAATGCATCATGGAATAAAGAAATACAAAGTAGGAGAGGGATTGCTCTGAGAACCCAATAGGTTTTGTTGCAGCAGAGGCTATGAGAATATGAATCACAACAAGAATATAAAGGACTGGAAGATATAGACACCTCAGACATGAGAGAGTATGGGGATGGCAAATAAAAAATGGCCATAAATTATTTTAAGATTTCAAACCATTAGCCATATGAGGAGAAAACGGGATGAGGTCAACTGTTTGCGGCAAGGTCTGGTGCCGTATATAATGAATCTGATGTTGGGCAATGGAATGTGCATATCTTGCCAACCTGGGATTGAGTATCAGATTTTGGCTTTCCAAAATTCTGACAAGCAGTTTATTCCCCTTCAAACTAATCAAACTTTATGTCAACCAGTAGAGTTCAAGTCTCTTATAGTCTATCCTCATTAAATCATCTAGATACAATTGCAAAATATATAATCAACCGCAAAAAAAAAGTAATTTTAATTTGCATGTGATTGGCCAAAAACACAATAAGTCTCTTCTTGGGCCATCATAATTTATTTATTGCTCCTGGGTTTTCAAGTGTAGGTGAATATTCTGTTATTGTCTCCTTTGAATATTACATAATTGTACTTCCTTGATTAATTGATTCACTTCCTTCAATATATTTTTGCTGGCTAGTCACAATGCTTGACCCAGCATTGGGATATAGATCAGAAAGATGAGTAGGGTATGATCCTGCCTTCACCCATCAGAGACAGATATATAAACAAATGATTGCAAATATATGTGTTAGTTGGCAAAAGAGTGGTGGACACAGTGGGAACCAAATGAAAGAGAGATCAATTTTTCTTGGGACGCCACGATAGGCTTCACAGGCACCTGGCCCTTGGAAGATTATTAAAGGGTCACCTGGCCCGTAAAAGCATTAAGAATATTCTAGTCCCTTAGCTTTGACCATTTTTGTGTCTGTAGCACATTTACAACTCAGTCCATCTAATAGACATGACTAGAACAAGAGACATCCTCAGTGAAGGTGTTAGTAAATGTTTTATACAGATTGAAATTTATATCAATTGAAATATAAATTGAATGTGTGAAGAATATATATTGAGTAGTGTTCTGTGACACATTTGTGGAGAACTCATTCCACCAATAAAGACAAGTTGGTTATCAGAACATTGGGGGAATAAGCAAAAGAATTTCAGAGAAATCTATAGGAAAGACCGTTAATCCAAATTAGCCTGTGAAGTAAAGAATGTCTTCCCAAAAGAAGTAACCAGATAGATACATGTGGGTGCAGGTACCTGGACAAAGAAAGAAAGACAGGCATTTGAGCCAAACAAAAGCTCACTGAAAGTATGAAACAGAATGCAATGGAATAAATGTTTTTATCCTTCAAACATTTATATATTGAAATCCCAACCCCCAAAGTGATGGTGGGGCTTTGGGAGGTGATTAGGTGATGAGGATAAGCCCCTCGTGAATGGTAATAGTGCTCTTATAAAAGAGAACCCAGAAAGCTCTTACCCTTCTGCCATGTGAAGACATAACAAGAAGATGGCTATGAACCAGGAAGAAGGCTCTCAGCAGTCACCTAATCTGCTGGAGCCTTGATCTTTGACTTTCAAGCCTCCAGAACTGTCAGAAATATACATTTTTTAAGCCACCCAGCATTTGGTATATTTGCTATAGCAGCCCAAATGGACTAAGACATAACTGGTGCAAAAAAGTGGGGGGCGGGGGGGAGGGCGTGCTGCTGTAACAAATACCTAAAAATGTGGAAGTGGCTTTGGAACTGGATGATGGGTAGAGGCTGGGATAGTTTTGCGGTGCATGCTAGAAAAAGCCTGCATTGCTGTGAATGGACCATTACAGGCAATTCTGATGAAAAAGGAGAAAGAAAAAAGGAGAGTTGTAGAGCAAGCCTCTGTCTTCTTAGATAATACTCAGGCAATCCTGAACAGAATGTTGGTAGATATGTGGGTAGTAAAGGATATTCCGAAGAGGTCTCAGTCAAAAATGAGGAATATATTATTCGAAACGAGAGCAAACTTACAAACCAGCAATGAACTTGGCTGAACTGTGTTCATGTTCTAGTGTTTTGTAGAAGGTAGAACTTGCAAGCAATGAAACAGGCCATTTGGCTGAAGACATTTCTCAGCAACGTGCAGGAGTGGCTTCATTGCTCCAGACCGCTTAGAGTTAAATGTGAGAAAAGAGACATGACCTAAAGACAGAATTGTTAAGCTAAAAGGAAACGGAACTAAAGATTTGGAAAACCTGACGCATATCCACATCACAAAAAGTGAGAATACTAAGCATGTGGCCAAGCATCCATTTGATAAGGAGATTAGTGTGGATCGTCCACCTCAACAGAAGCCAGGTGCTACCCTTCTGGAAGAACTCATTGTCCAAAGACAATTCAGAGACCATCAGGACTCCCAGTCGTATCACAGACCCTTAGTGCAAGGGCCCCAAAGGGAATGACAGAGCTAATTCCTCCCAGTTTAGGCAAGCCAGGATGACCCCACTCAGTGTATCAGGAGAGAGGCCCCTTCGGAGAGCTGCAGTGGGCACTGTATGGGGTGGAGACATGGGGGCCACCCAGAGCCACGGTGCAGCAACACCTGCCTGGGAGAGCTTCCGAGATGGGATTATCACCCTAGTGAATCCAGAGGGGAGAGCACTGAGCCAAAGAAGATTGTTCTCAAAACTTAAGGTTTAATGTTGTTTGCCCTCTGAGGTTTTGGACTTACTTGGGACCTGTTACCCTTTTCTTCTCTCCTATTTTCCCCTATCAGGATGGGGATGTCTATCTTACGTCTGTCCCATCATTGTACTTTGGAAGCACGTAACTTGTTTGTTTTCGTAGATTTTGCAGCTGGAGAGGAATTTGCCCCAGGATGAATCATACCTTGCATACCACTCATACCTCATTTACATCATACTTAGGTAAGATTTTGGATTTTTTTAAGTTTATTTTTATTTATTTTGAGAGAGAGAGAGAGAGAGGAGGGGGAGGGAGGCAGAGAGAGAGGGAGAGAGAGAATCCCAAGCAGGCTTTGCACTGTCAGGGCAGAGCCGGATATGAGGCTCCATCTCCCAACTGTGAGATCATGAGCTGAGCCTAAATCAAGAGTCAGACACTTAACCAAATGAGCCACCCAGGTGCCCCAAGACTTTGGATTTTAGCCTTTAGTTTGCTAGGATGGGTGAATGCAAACCCTTACATTTACTATCAACTGACTTCGGACAAGTATGTCAAGACCAACTGATGGGAAAGAACAGGCTTTTCAACAAGTGACACTTAACTGGATATCCACAGGCAAAAGGATGAAGCTAGAGACCCTATCTCATATGTCATACTGTCTCAAAAATTAATTTAAAAGAGATTAAAACCTAAGTGTTAGAGCTGATGGTATGAAACTCTTAGATGAAAATATACACACAAATATGTGTGACCTGGGGTTTTGTTATTTCTTAGATAACAACCCAAAAGCACAAGTCACAAAATACAAAGTAAATTGAACCTCAATGAAATTAAAAACATTTTTGCTTTGAAGGACAATAGCAAGAGGGTGGGAGGACAAACCATAGGATAGAAGAATATATTTTCAGATTCTGTATCCCATAAGGAACGTATAATCAGAATATTTCAAAAATGTTTACAACGCAACAGTAAACATAACCCAAGTAAAAAATGGACAAAAAGAAGAGTCTGGGTGGCTCAGTCGGTTAAACATCTGATTCTTGATTTCAGTTTAGGTCACAATCCCATGATTCATGAGTTCAAGTCCCGGGGTTGAATCCCCCCCACCTTGAGATTCTCTCTCTCCCTGTCTCTCTGCCCCACTCCCAGTCTTGTGCTCGCTCTTTCTCTCTCAAAATAAATAAATAAACAAAAAAATGGACAAAATATCTAGGGGTGCCTGGGTGGCTCAGTCAGTTAAGCATTGGACTCATGATTTCAGCTCAGGTCATGATCCCAGGGTCATGGGATTAGGCGATTAGGCTTCAAGTCAGACTCCTCGCTGAGTGTGGAGCCTGCTTAAGATTCTCTCTCTCTCTCTCTCTCTCTCTCTCTCTCTCTCTCTCCTCTCTCTCTCTCCCTTTGCTCCTCTCCCCCACTCTTTCTTTCTGTAAAAAAAAATATGTATTATACATATATAATATATATAATAAATAATTAAATAGACAAAAGATCTGAATGAGCAGTTATTCAGACACACAAATGGTTAATAAGCATGTGAAAAGATGCTCAACATTATTAGACATTAAGAAAATGCAAATCAAAATCACAGTGAGAGACTACTTCACATCAAATAGGTACCTATCATCAAAATGACAGGCAATGACAAATGTTGGCAAGGAGGTGGAGAAACGAAGCCTCATACATTGTTGGTGGGAATATAAAATAGTACAACCACTTTGGAAAACAATTTGACAATTCCTCAAAAAATTAATTTTCAGGTTTCCATATGACCCAGGATTTCACTCTTAAATATATACCCAAGAGAACTGAAAATATATGTCCATATAAAAACCCATACACAAATGTTTATAGCACCTTTGTTCATAAGAGCCAAAAAGTGGACACAATCCAACTGTTCATCAGTTGATGAATGGATGAACAAAATGTGGTGTGCCCATACAATGGAATATTTTTCAATCTTAAAAAGTAGTAGTATGATGTCATTTCAGGTCCCACTCACACCCTTGGGTGGATACCCTTAGGAAGGCATGACCTGCCCCACCATATTTGGAGACACTGTGTGTAGTACACACAAATGTAAACAGGACTTATTCAAAAGAGACCTTTTAGGTTATTCCTTGACTTATTGCCCCAAGACGCAAGGACCTTAATAGCAACTGGGTCTACCCAATCACATTTTTCATACGGGTGTCCTGATGAAGAGTATTATACCAGAAAAAGAAATAAATAAATAAAAATAGAGATTAAGAACCCACAGTATAAAATAAGTTTTATTCAACTCACTTATCAGTAATTTAATTTTTGTAAGTTTTATTTATTCATTTTTTGAGAGAGAGAGAGCAGGGGAGGGGCAGAGAGAGAGAGAGAGAGAGAGAATCCCACGCAGGCTCTTCAGTGACAGCTCAGAGCCCAATGCAGGGCTAGAACTCACAATCCATGAGATCATGACCTGAGCCAAAATTAAGAGTCTATGCTTAACCCACTGAGCCACCCAGTTGTCCCAGTTATTTAGATACAAGCATAACATAAATATAACAATATCTTGACCTATGGCAGTATGGGTCTATTGTTAACCTCATGCTCTGTATTCTGGGAAATTAGCGAACATCTAGAGTAGTTGTGGCTAGGATAAGTGCCACTGTGCTGGTTCCCTGTGGATCCATTTCTTCTTCAGGTGCCTACTCTTAATCATTCTTCATGTGTCTTCAAAATGCCATGTTCTGTATTTTAAATTTATTCACATCAATTCTCATTAAACTAGCCAATGTCTTGTATCATTTCTGGCACACTCATGATAGAAAATGCTCACCCTTGAGCACTTTCCCAGCTTTTGGACATTACTGATTCACAAGATTTCCATAGCTCTTTTTATTCTGAGTACTATTAACTTGGATTGTGTGACTGAGCAGTGCTAGAATAGAAAGGTAATCACATTGCTCAGAAAAGCCTTGCAAAATTCTCTGCTACCAGTGCCTACGGGAAGCCTTCCCTTCTACTGCTATGGCCGTGGAGGCTTTCTGATTACAGTGGTGTTTTCTCTGGGGAGGAAGGCTACGTCCAGGTCCAAGTCATGCCCCCAAATACTCCCTCTCGTCAGTTTTTCTGACCAGTTTCTTATAATAACAACACAATCTTGTTATTACCTTCTTGTTACGTACTTGAATATTTTCCACCCAGAGGAATTGTTTTCCATCCGCGCGTCTGTGAACCATGTAAGTAATGATGAAATAAACACATAAACTCTGACGCACCCTATCGTCTTGTATACTCCTAGGTACTTACTTAGCAGAGTCCAATGCTGTTGCCAAATGTGCATTTTGATTTCAGAAACCTTAACACACAAAAAAGTGTGTGTGTACCTAGCCTTCATGTGGCCTCATCCCTGAATATTTCTGATGGGTCTTGGGCTAAATCACTTTGTTTTTTAAGTTGCAGCTTTGAGCTGCTTACAGATAATAATGTATTCCCAAAATCTCAGCTTAGAAATGCTAGATTTTGTATTCTCTTCATATTGTCTCTGTGCATTTAAAAAATGTAACACGCCTGAATTCTATTGTGTGAAGCTGGACTCATTATTTTTAGGGATGGTATCTCAACAAAAATGAAATCCAACACTCTCAGCTGAAGAACATTACAATACATCCCTAGATAACTGATTTCAGCTTGATGCCATGAGATGGTATTAAGAAGCAGTGTGAGACAAAAGCTATATTTGAAAATGCTCATTTTTCTACTGATGTAAAGAGGTTACATCTGCTTTGAATATAAAGGAAATAGCAGGCATATTCTTGTGGTTAGATGAATTCCCCAGCCCTGGAAAGGAATGTGCTCAGTTTATATATGAATCTCTGGATTCATACACAGGCTATGGAGTTTTTCACTTTAAGCTACTGGATAAACGCAGATTTATAAAACCTTTGTTTTTTCTTTCTTTCTCATTGGTCATGGAATTCTAACTTTGTCACAAGGATTCCATCATCTTAACTTTTCTCACTTCTATGTACCAGAATGAGCTATCGTTTTGACGCTAATTAGTATATACAATTAAGAACTGGAGCCCTGGAGTTTTCCACAGTCACCCCAGAGTTCCATTAAGGTCCCAGCTGTAGGAACAGTCAAACTTTGGACATTCACCATTTGCCCTGTAACCCATCCTCGTCACCCAAGACTCTATGCTGCAGCTATTTTGGAACCTACTTTGGGGTCCATGGTAGTGGACGTTGTGGCTGTGGAGGCTGACGGTGTGGCTATTGATGGGGCTTTGGAGGCCTGGGGCAAGTCCATGAACACAGTTAGGGTGAGTATTGAGAAGGCTGCTGTCATCCATTGTGCTGGGAGAAAACAAGTCTGTAACTTCTATTAAAAATCTTGACAACTGAAGACAATTCCCTAGAGATTCATCTGCTCAACTGATAAGAAATGATAAGAAATTCTCTTCTTTTTACCCACCATTCGTACCAGGTGATCACCTCTCCATTGCCTAGGAACCCCCACTGCTGTCCACCATGAACGTGGAGTCAGCAAGCGTCCATCACACAGATCCGATCCCCTAGCATCTCAAACAGTTGCGTGCTGGATTTGCAAATATCAGCATTTAATTGCAGCTCGTCTTGTTAAATTTATTTTTAACTCTGGTCTCACCTATTTTTGCTTTTTCAATAAAGATGCTTAAACTTCTCTGGCAAACAGTGTGTGCTATTTGTGTTTATTCACTTCAACAGGCTTCTGGTGCTACAGATGCATCCTTTTGAGCCCAAACATGAAATCGCTCTTAACTGGAGCTGCCAGTGACTTATGCCCCAAGAATCACCAAGAGTGTGCGTGAAGAAATGGAGTCACTTCGGGTGTCTGGGTGGCTCAGTTGGTTAAGCAACCGACTTCGGCTCAGGTCATGATCTCGTGGCTTGTGGGTTCAAACCCCGCATCGGGCTCTGTGCTGACAGCTCAGAGCCTGGAGCCTGCTTGGGATTCTGTGTCTCCCCCTCTCTCTCTACCCCTCCCCTGCTCACCCTCTGTGTCTCTCTGTCTCTCAATAATAAATAAACACTAAAAAAAATGGAGTCACTTAACATCTTGAGGCTTCTTGTAGAAAAGGGGATGAATTCCAATTCTTTGTTAATTTTTTTTTCATGAGGAAATGGATTTTACTTCCACTCTTACCTCCAAACACATTAGAAACAAACGATGTACACATTTGAAAAGCCAGAGATAGTTAACAGGGCACACGGTCCTGTATTAGTGTCGTAGGACCACCATAACAAAGTACCACATGCTGGGTGGATGTTAACAACGCAGAATTTATTCTCACAGTTCTGGAGGATAGAGGTCTAAAATCAAGGTGTCCACAGAGCCATGCCCTCTCTGAAGTCTCCAGGGGAGGATCTGTTCCATGCCTTTGTCCTAGTACCTAGTTCCTGGCCATCGTTGGCATTCCTTGGCTCATAGATACATCATTCCAATCTTTGAATGTATAAATGAGAAACATGAAATGATTAGAACCTAAAAGTTCCTACAACATATTGCATGGACATGGCTCTTTTGTACTATTTTGACCTAATGATGCTTCCAAAATGATGGCATGAATACTAACACATCTCCCATTATAAGGGTTAAATTGTAGTGCAGGGCTAACCTGTAGCCTTGAGAAATAACAGCTTTGTTTTGACACCGTAGGCTAAGAGATAACAGCCTTATTTTAAAAGTGGAGCCAGAGGCAGGGTCCAGGAGGTCAACTGGTTGTGGCTTAAAGGCAGAACTCTTTCCACCCCCATCTGGGAACTATTTCTTTGTTCTGTTCCCAGGTGATGATAAGACGATGTGGTTGGCTATAAAAATTCTGTACCCTAGCTGTTGGAGGCCGCACTCTGATCAAGAGTGTCGGTCCTGATCGGTGGGCCTTGCCTCTCATTGCAATAAACTTTGCTGTGACTGTCACTGGTGCCCGTAGCATTCTGTTTCAGGAGTCGTGTGGATGCAACACCATGCGCAGTCGAAGATGACCTATCGTGTCATTAGCCTGTGTTGCATCCGAAAACAACCTGAACGACCAACGACAACAGTGATTCTATCACGGGCCATCGGTTGAATGGAAAGTACTAATGTGACCCAGGGCTGATCCTAATTCTAAGAGCACATATTTACATAAATAAAGCGTAAGTTATCTGGAGCAATAAAACTTCATCACCCAGTGCCGTTCCTTTATGTGACATAAAAACAGATCCCTGTGGGAATCACAGGGTCCAATAAAATATAATAGACTATAAAGTTATCGATGTGTGTGAAAGAAAAAAGATGCCAGGCTTGCTTAGTTAGAGAAGTTTGTTAGAAACCTGATTTAGTTTCGCTTCCTCATAGATGTTAACAGAAGGTAATAATCTAACTAACACAACTGGGGGTTGTTAGATCCAACGTCACTTCTTTGAGAAGAGGTCTTTCTGTCAGGTGGATTTCAAGGTATGACAGAGTAAGAAGACATTTGTGATCTTGGCTCCTTAGGAGCTGCTAAACTAAGGCTGAGGGAGGTTGGAAGCTAATAAGAAATAATGGAGCATCACCCACACTGTGAAACTTTCACATCAGAGCATGTCATTATTTGGATGTATAAGGGGCTACAAAATTTATAAAGCAGAAAGTAGTTGTCTACCTTGCCAAGAAATTTAGATACTGAAATACCCATAGTTAAGAGACCTTACCAAGATCAAGCTGCCAAAGATTCCGTGGCCGTCCAATCACCAATTGTAACAAAATCCACAGCCACCACCCTAGGTAGAGCCATTTGCATATTCCCTGTGGGCACTTCCTTGTGTGGCAGACAATTTTCTAAATTGACTTTCAAAGGGTCTTGACCTCATGGCTTTCAGACCCTTGAATACCCTCAAAGAAAGTGTAGGATGGGCTTACTGACTCTCTTCTATTAGAGAGAACACAGCAATGTAATAGGATGTCACTTCTGAGGCTACATTATAAAAAATTAGGACTTTGGCCTTGCTGACATCCTACTTGACTCTTCACACATAACTTGCTGGCCACACGGCAAGGAATTGTGGCTGCGAGTCAGTTAGGAACTTAGTCCCCCAGTCGAACATCCTTCAAGGAACTGAATTTTCCTCAAGACCTTGTAAATGAGCATAATGGAAGATCCTTACCCAGTCAAGCCCTCTTTTAGGAATGTAGCCCCAGGAAATCTCTATTTAAAGCCTCCTAAGAAATTCTAAAGCAGGGAACCTAATTAAACCATGCAAGAATTCCTAAGCCCCAGATACAATGAGATAGTAAATCTGTGTGGTTTTAGGTTGCTCCATTTTAAGATAATTTGTTACACAGCAACAGATAACTAACGTATCTTGCTAGTTACACCCAATGATGTCGAGCGTAGAAATTTCCACTGGACAACAAAGAATCAGTTATTTGAGTTTAAATGCCACCTTTCTCAAAATATCATACATTTACCTTCAAAAGAGTGAGTTTCATGCCTGTTACCATTTTGCCCTGGCTGGGTTGGTATTTTGTACAACGGCATTGCCCTAGAACAATGGGGAATAAGCCCTATTTCTGGAGAAAGACTAAGTTCAAATCTAGACCTCCACCCCTTCCTAGGTTCTTAACCTCTTTGTCCCTCCTTTGCTTCAACTGTACTATGTGGATGACAGCACCTATTGTAAAGTGTCATTAGTATTCAATTACTTGCTACATGAAAAATGCTTAACGCTCTGTCTCGTATACAGGAAGAGTTCAGTAAGTGATTACTGGTTTTATTTAAAAATATCTAATTATCTTCAGTACAGACACCACAAGGTCCTTGTCATTGCTGGAGAGTCTTCCAATTTATTTTCAGCTAATTTGTGAAGGCTTTTATTCCTGAACCTTCCACAAAATGAGAGAGGAGCCCATCATTCCAGCCACCAGATTAATCCGCATTTAGTATTCATGAACTGAGTAGAACTGTCTGCTAGTTCAGCAACAAAAACATTTATTGAGGTCCTGCTGTGTGCAAACAATCATTCCAAATACTCAAATAAGTTAATAGAACAGCCAGCCTTTCTAGAAGTGTAAGCAAAATCACTTCGACTTGGAGATGGGAGAAATTCCATTAATCTAATACAATGATTTTTAAAACCTGGATATTCATTAGAAACACCTGGGAAGCTTAAAATATGTACGTACCTGTGCCAGGGCTCGGCTCATGGAGAATCTAATTCAACTGGGATGGAGTCTAAAATTAAATGCTTTTCAAAAGCTCTCTGGGGGATTATAATGTATAAGCAGGGTTGATAACCACTGATTTAGCACAAACCCTTTCATAAAAATAATATTGAGACTTAGAGGCTTACTTCAGATGATACAGAGAGTTAGTGTGAAAGCCAGAGCTAAAATTCAGATCTTCTGACACTGGGTAAGTGAAGGTTCAACTATCAGGTGGCTTCCGAGTTTCTCTGCATTTATTCATGCATTCAACATGCGTAAAACGAAAATTTACCGAGCACTTCTTCAGTGCAGGAAATGGGGATACCACAACACAGAGTCACACGCTGATTTTTCCAAGGTTAAAATTTCCTGAAGGAGATAGATGATAAAAAAATAAAAATAAAACTGGCAAAGTAAATATCTGCGAGGACGCCACTGCAGCCCCAAGAGGGCACTAAAGGCAGAGTATCAAAGTCATTGAGTGTATGATGGGAGACCTGGCTCAGACCGGGGAGGAAGAGAGCTCTCTCTGGAAGTGACCAGCCATCTAAAAATGATACCACATGTAACTGAACTTCAGAGACAGGCTCTTAAAAGGTGAGCTCTCAGAGGTAGCTCTGTCCTTTCTCCCTCCATAAAGAGATCAATCGCAGGGAGGTTTGCAAAAATATTCCTTAGATTATCTTCATCACAAAGGTAATAATGATAATAACAAACTATTTTTCAAACCCTTGTCTAAGTACGTGCATGCACGATTTCACTTAATCATCACGGTAAAACTGGCAGTGCAAATGTTCTCTTACCTGCAACATCTATCTAAAATACCTCCAAGCAAACAAGAATCCTAACAAGTTGTCTTGCCTCAGCGTATTGTTCTCGCCAGCATATCTTTCCGTCATTAGAATCAGGTGATGATTCACTGAAGGCTCCAGCTCAAAGAGCGTCTTAAAAGACATCCGACGCTAACACCCTCATTTACAGATGGCATCTGCAAGGAGCTAGGCACTCCTGCCACGGAGAGTGTAATCAGCGACGTCCGTGATTTCCATAACCACTCCCTTGGTTGATCTTGCAATCTAAGCATAGCTTCTCAGGAGCATACGAAAAAGACAGCAGTCAAACTCTGAGTGACATTAGTTTACACATTCAAAATGGTAAGCGGATACCAAATGATGAAGGCAGCAGTAAATCATATTTCAAGAAACTGTGCAAGCAGAGAGGCAGGGACCCAGGTTGACAGCTAACTAATGCCATTTTGAGACCCAACACTTTGGGCTGCAGACAGCCGAGAAGGAACGTATCAACAATTAGACCAAATTGTGATAAGCCAGAACTGATTATTCAGCCAGGGCTATTCAAAGCTAATATGTTTTTCTTAATTCTGTAAAGTTCATTTACATATCCAGCTGATTTTCTTTTGGTACTGCAGTTCCTCTCCAAATCACAGAACATATATTTGAGATGATCTACTTTTGGTAGACGGAAAATGCCCTGAATTAGGAGCCTGGAGAGAAGCAAGGGGCAGCAATATTAATTTCTGTAAAAATAACCTAGATCACAAAATAGTACCTAAAAGGAGTGTGTTTGCAAGTATTTCTGAGTCCCTTTTAGTACCTCTAGCGATGACTGCATGAATTTATGCTTCCTCAAATGTATCCAAAGCTTTGAACAACAAAGCCGTGGATCTCAATAGGTTTTCTTTAACAGATGATGTTGCAGTGTGTAAATATAAAACTATGGAAATAAATGTCAGGAAGGATGAAAGTCTTCAAAGGAAGTGGAGTCTAAGCTGGGCTTGTTGTTTAGCAAAAGAAGGAAGGTAATTTGGAGTACTGGGAAGACACGAAGAAAAGAAGGCAGAGACAAAAGGTCTATTCAGAGGACTGTGAATAGATCGGTTTGGCTGTTGTGCAGAACTAGAGGAATATAAAAGCATGACAGCTCATGATGGCATCATACGATGGCAAGACTGAAAAGCTACAGCGGCGGTGGAGACCTAAAAAATTTATTAGGTGAATCACACAATGATCATTGTGCTTTTGAATAATGTTAATTTGACAGAGTACATGGGAGAAATGAAAGTGAGAAAAGATTGCACCTAACAATATCATTTGGGAGGTTCTTGCTGTAGTTAAGTTAGGACAGATCACAGAGCCAGAGATGACTAAGAGAATATTGAATTCTTGGGGCGCCTGGGTGGCTCAGTCGGTTGAGCGTCCAACTTCAGCTCGGGTCATGATCTCGCAGTCTGTGAGTTCGAGCCCCGCGTCGGGCTCTGTGCTGACAGCTCAGAGCCCGGAGCCTGTTTCAGATTCTGTGTCTCCCTCTCTCTCTGACCCTCCCCCATTCATGCTCTGTCTCTCTCTGTCTCAAAAATAAATAAACATTAAAAAAATTTTTCTAGAATATTGAATTCAGGCATCCTTCTTGTCCTCAATCTTCCTGAGACTCTGTGCCTATGAAAGCTGCAGAAGGTGTCCAACGTCTTGGATGTCCAGATTCACTTAGGGCCTCATAAAGAAAGAATATAAAGAACGTGATAATGAATAGAAAAGATGTGTTTGACAAGGGTCAATGTGGCTGTTACAAAATAGATTTTTATTTTTTATTTTTTATTTTTTGCAACAGGAAATACAACTGTAGAAGAAAACTAAGGTTGCCGGGTAACTACCAAGTATATCATAAATACAATGACGAAAAATAAACACAATTGCTGTGTATTCCTCTTTTTAAAGCACAATATAAGATATTTGTTTGCTTGGCGGTTTTTTCCCACCGCAGTTTGTAATACTGTTCTACCACTTCCTTCCAAAATTATGGGATCCATAAAATGGAGCCATCATTCTGGCATCCTAGGACATTTGTTCAAGAACCACAGGACTCTAAAGGTTTCAACTACAAAGTATGTAGTTCAGAGCAAGCCAGCTCATTTTACAGGAGGCACACAGATTTCCTGCAGAATGGCTTCGGCAACCCCAGGCCACTTGGGCCTATAAGAGACCGGAGCTATGTTTGGGATAGTTTAACCAATTAAAAAGTAAAGACATTGCTCAGAGGCCAGTGTTCTGCAGTCATCTCTCAAGTGTGATACAACAAGGACTTTAAAGAATATACTATAATTCTTCCGTCTTTGGTCTTCAAAGCAAAGTCTCTCATTTGGAAGGCCCAAGGCTCTATGCTCAAAACCATGTAAGATGAGAAAGTTTAAAATGCCCTAATATTCTCTGTTTACCAATGATAAAACTTTTATTACCCACTTTTCATCATTATAAAGCACTTGAATGATATGTCATCATGTTATTAACACAAGGATCATGCTGTTACTTCTAAAGGATTCAAAGGAGTTTGGGAGCTCCCATTTTCTCAACTTTCTCTAGGTACTCTGCTTTATACAGAGGATTAAGCAGTGTATTATGGTCCCAGAACCAGGAACACAGCACCAAATTGATGTTCATAAGAAAACGAGAAGATGCTGGGAGAAAAGAATAAGAAACACAATAAGCCACTAACTGCTGATTTTCCTCTCCTGCTTTGTTGAGATATCTACCTATGCGTGATCACTTGGAAGTTTCCCTCTGGGGCAACCCACAGGAGTGCATGTCTTACTCAAAATTTCTCTCTGTTGAAGTGGGAAGAAGAAGGCTGAGACATTTTCCAACAAACTTTGCCTAAAAACAGGCTAGGTCTCAGTGGGGACTTGTACGTCTAAAAGGAGTCAAAAATTCAATTTTCCGGTAAATCATAAACATGAAATATACCTAAAAAACATTAAGATCCTAGGTGAGAAGTTAGATTTTTAAAAGATTATCACTGAAACCCAAGTCCAGAATTCATGGATTCCATCATATGCCTGGAAAAATTAAGTGGGTTGAAAAGGGAGACGAAAAGAGACATTTATAGAGAAATGGTCCTACAAATTTCTGCTGACATGTGGTGAGTTCTTATCCCTAAATCACCAAAGGAGAGAGATTTTTCCTTTAAACTTGGTGAGGGGAGCTTTCAGGGGTTGACTGGGAAAGCTTGAGTACCTTTTGTTGCAGGTGGGAAATACAGCTTGTCCTGATCAGTATTTGAGAAAGCAAAAGCATCCTGGGGCATCAGGTTGGAAGGGGTGTTTGGAGATCTGCCTGCATGCTCTGAATTGGTTAAGAAAAGAATGTGTGTTTTACATAAACCAGATAAGGGACACAGGGGAAAGAGCCTTTATTGGTCCTGGGAAGATATAGCCAGGATCTGTAGATGAATTTCAGATTCCTGAAAGCTGAGGAAAGAATCACAGATCATCATGACGGAAATGGTTTTGCCTGTGTCAAGGGGTTTCAAGAGAACATTCCCCAACAGTGGCCATCTCCAAAGAGCCCATGAAGCTGTTGAGAACAGTCAAGTTCACAGCGTAGGCAAATGGCCAAAGATGATAGAATCCAGGCATGCGCTTTCATATGCTGTTATCATTTTTAATACTTCAGACCCACTTTTGATTAATATCTGGGATTTAACATTTAATCAATGATTTAAGACACTTGGCAATATTCCATTATATTTTTCCCGGCAAAAAACTTTATCCGACAGATTTCATCTAAGGGCAGGGAAAATTTACCCATACTAAATATATCTTAAAGGAACAATGAGACCAAAATGAAGCTGCATGTTTCATTTTGCCATGAATTTTCCTTCTCAGCCTCCTGGTTACATATATAGATTTCTACATACACTCACTTTCTAATCAATGAGTGGAAACACTGAGCTAAATATTTTGGAAAACTCAAAAGCAACATGCTCCAACATAATTGGTAGCTGCCCACATAAGACTCATATAACTGACTTAAGAAATATCTGTCTTTATGTAGGAAGTTTTCTGCCTGAGAGAATATATAGCTTCTAGAGTGTTACTCTTAGAGTCCTAAGGAAGGAGAGAGAGAAGGTCACTGTAGTAGATTATTGAATGATTCCAGTTTGTTTCTCAGCCCTGTATTGGTGCATTTTTTCCATATAATTTCTTACCATCCCCCAACTCCAAGGACTCAACCATGTTATTTGTTTTAGTCAATAAAATCGGATAGAGGAATAGTGTGCAAGTTCTGAACTAAAGCCTCAAGAACTTGTATTTCTTTCTGCTTTGCTTTCTGTGTTTCTGCCATTACAGAGAGAATATATCTGTGTTATTCTAATGGAGGCTGGGAGACAAATAGATCAGAGCTGAGTCATCCAGTCATTTACAGACAAAGCCAAGCTAGAGAAGTCAATAGACTCCCACCTCCCAGACATGTGATCAAACCTGGTCCAGATAAGAAGAATCCCATGGCCAACACACAGACGACACCACACAGTGAGCCTTAGCATGTATTGTTCTTTGCCATAGAATGTTTGTGGTTACTTGTCACACAGCATTATTACGACAATAAATCGGTGGTACATCTGACTAGTCAATCAAACAAAAAATTCCACTCTGACTATTCAGAGGTATTAGGGGTCACAGCCAGAGGGCTCTACTCTGAGAAATATATATTTTTTTATATATAGACTCATGGAGTTCTTTCCATTTTATTTAAAAAATAAATAAACTAACGGGGGAACATAACAGTATTAACTACTTAGTATCCATGTACATATGGATAAATTTGCTACTCAACTACCATAGTATATGCCAAAACCTGAGCACTGATCACAATTGTAACCTTGGTGAAGAGCTACAAAGCAATTTGACACAAAGGCTGCGTGATGATGAGCTTACCTCAATGCTTTTTTTTTTTTTTTTCCAAAGAATAAGAAAACCTGTGGCAGTTACTGATGGTTGCAAAAGGATATTTACCATGGAGAAAATCACAGCTAAGTTCAAGGGCTCTTCACTTGGATAGGTGTTCCCAAAGACCAGAAAGGGGCCTGTAGCATTGTGCTTACATACTTTACTTACTTTTTATGTTTTTAAATTTTCAAATATAAATGTGACAGCCAATCTCCAAAATGGCCCCCCATGTTGCTCACCTCCTGGCTTTCATGTCCCTGTTAGTCCCCTCCCATACTGAATAGAGCTGACCTGAAGAACAAGTGAGATATTGAAAAAATTATGAAGTGTGACTTTTGAGGCTATGTCATAAGACATTGAGGCTAGTCATTTAGTCAGGGTCCATTCAAAGATAATCTAGGAACCTTAGTGAGTAAGTGAAGTTTTACAATTTTTTCAACAGCAGAGTTAAAATGGACTTACATATGTGATGCTTAAAAGAAGCTTCTAAAAAAAAGAAGAAGAAGAAGCTTCTAAAAGAAAATAAATTGTGGTTATCTCAGTAATCCTAGCTTCTCTTGTTAATGTTTCTTCAGATATGCAGAATGGAAAGAAGTTGCACAATTAACCATGGAGAAGAGAGCAATGAATCGCCTAGAGATTAATGAGGAAACAAACAGAAGCAGAAAGAAGCAAGATAGAAAGTACACTAAAATATTCATTTTTTTCAAATAAAGCATATCATGAATATCCCAACTTTAAATATTGGGCTGTCCAGAGGAAAACTGTATATGTAAATGTAGACACAGACAGAGAATGAATACAATAATATATTTATATATTATTGTTACACACATATATTATTATAATTTTTTAAAATATAATTTATCGCCAAGTTAGCTAACATTCAGTGTATACAGTGTGCTCTTGGCTTCGGGAATAGATTCCCATGACTCATCACTCACATACAACACCCAGTTCTCGTCCTAACGAGTGCCCTTCTCAATGCCCATCATCCAATTTCTCCTCCCCCCCAATCTCCCCCACATACCCTCAGATTGTTCTCTGTATTTAAAAGTCTCTTATGGTTTGCCTCCCTCTCTATTATTATTAACATATATATGTATTTGTGTATTTATATAGAAAAAAGTAACACATGAAGGTGTTTATTGTGAATGCACAAACCCTTAATCATGTCTCTATTTACCCAACAGTTATTAAGCACCTACTAGGTATCTGATGTTGATACAAGACATAGTTCTATGCCTACAAGGAAAATATAAATGTGTAAATTGCATGTATACTGAAAGGCAGACCAATGAATCTAAATGAGTGCTATGTTGGATATAAATGTTTAACATGCTCTGGAAGTCACAGGAAACTTTGGACACTGGAGGAACTAGAGAAGGTGAGGCTTGAATTGAGATTTTTACAGATAACAGTTAACTAGATGAGAAAAGGGATGATGTCCATTCCAAACCATAAAGGGAACAGTCTGAGCGAAGCATGGAGTTTTCGATAGCATAAAGCATTCCAGAAAATCCACAGGTATATGCATCTGGCTGGTGTGAAGTGTGTGTGAGAAGAAATGGTAGATGGTTTATGGAAAAGAATGATAGCAAGACCCATGTGATCATGAGCTTTTTTGTGGTAAATTGAAGATTTGAACACACTTCCATAGATAGGAAGGAGTTTAACATTACATAATCTTTGTTTCTTCAAAAAGATCATTCTGGCACCATGTAGAGGACAGAATGGAGAAGAACCAGATAAAAAGCAAGATGGGGGTGCCTGGGTGGCTCAGTCGGTTAAGCGGCTGACTTCAGCCCAGGTCACGATCTCGCGGTCCGTGAGTTTGAGCCCCGCATCGGGCTCTGTGCTGACAGCTCAGAGCCTGGAGCCTGGTTCAGATTCTGTGTCTCCCTCTCTCTCTCTGACCCTCCCCCGTTCATGCTCTGTCTCTCTCTGTCTCAAAAATAAATAAACATTTAAAAAAAAATTAAAAAAAAAAAAAAAAAAAAGCAAGATGGCCCGGAGGGTGGAAAGGGGCAAACCTGAGAGAATAGTCCAAAAGACATATAATAAAGGTGTAACCTGAAATAACACAAGTGGGACTGACTGTTCAAAAGGTGAAGAATCAAAGGTGGTCCAGTCCATCAATGTTTTTTTTTTAAATTATACATATATATTATTGCAATTATATAAATGATGCATACATAATTTGTTTACCCATATAATCACCAAGAGAAAATTTTAAAATGCTATAATAATATGGGGAGAGTATTGGTTTATTACTTTATAAGGTATATTTTTCCCTTTGCACTTAAGATATAAGAAAGCTTATATCTTGGCTCAGTAACACCAAGCTACTCAAAATAAAGTCTATATATTCGAATAAATGTACAGCACAATTAGTTTAGTGTTTAATCCCAGAGTAAGACAGTTGCTGGGGGAAGTGTGTTTAGTAAAAATGGAAGAACGGCAATCTAGAAATATTGAGCCTAACAGGAAAACCACTGTTAAAAACAATAATCATGGGACTTTCCAGGTCACATTATTGAAAACTTCATTTTTGCTTTTACTTAGACACTAAAACATAAAAGCCGACAGGAGGAAATGGAGGCATAAACAGGCAACTTAAAAGGACAAATGGAACTTTTTCTTTGTAGTAAGCAGACAGAAGTTTCTTACTAAAGAAAAGATAAAAGACAACTTTGAAGCTTCCTGAGAAGACCTTACACAAAGCTCAGAGAGGTTTCCAAGCTATAGATAAAACTGGCTCTGATACTAAGAAAGGTATATTCTATTCTAGACAAAGGTAATGCAGAACTATGCAAAGCAATAATTAATAATGGTTGACATTTAGTGGAAAATGTCTTTGGTTTTATATAGGCTTTTTTTTTCATTCTTGCTCACAATTGGATGTCATCTTCTTAAAATATAGTTAATATTTATTTAATAAATCTCCCATGGGTTTCCTGGCTGTTCAGTCCATAAAATCATAATCAAGAAAGTACCATTCTTCTGATGAATACTGTATTCTAACTTCAGAAATGAAAAAAGTAATGGATTTTTAATCCTATAGTGGAGACAAATACTACATGCCTGAAAATTATCAAGTATATTCCCAGGGCATAAGTGGAAACGCTTTTACTAAAATTTGCTGCTGAATAGAAAATGTCAAAGCATACTGTATGAATAACAAGAACACAAATTCAGAGTTTTAAAACACCCTAAAAAGTAGGCAAGGTTGGTATAAAGTATATAAAGAGGAAAATAGATACTATTCCTTTTTTCAGTAAATATTTGTTGGATACCTACTATGTTTCAAGTATCGTTTTAGGCATTTGAGATACATGAGTGAATCAAATGCACAAAGACCCATGCCTTCGTGGAGTTTATACTACAATGGTTGTATTCATTTCCTGGGGTTGCTATAACAAGTTACCACCTCGGTGGCTTCAGAAAACAGAAATTTATTTTCTCACAGTTCTGGACGCCAGGAGTCTGAATTCAGTATCGCCAGACTGCAATCAAGGGATTGCAAGGCCTCGTTCCCTCCAGAATTCTCCAAAATGGGAGAACTTCCGCTTGCTTGTTCCAGTTTCCAGTGGCTACAGGCATTCCTGGGCTTGTGACTTTATCTCTCCAGCCTCTACCTGTGTGTCCCCATTCCCTGCTCCTCTTCTGTCTGGTAAATCCCCATCTGCTTTTCTCCTATAAGAACACAAGATGGTTGGGGCTCAGTTGTTAAGCATCTGACTTCAGCTCAGGTCATGACCTGCTGACCCCTCAGAGCCTGGCGCCTGTTTCAGATTCTGTGTCTCCCTCTCTCTCTCTCTCTCTCTCTGCCCTCCCCCCACTCACACTCTGTCTCTCTCTCAAAAATAAGTAAACATTTGGGGTGCCTGGTGGCTCAGTCGTTTAAACGTCTGACTTCGGCTCAGGTCATGATCTCATGGTCCGTGAGTTCGAGCCCCGCGGCGGGCTCTGTGCTGCCAGCTCAGAGCCTGGAGCCTATTTCAGATTCGGTGTCTCCCTCTTTCTCTCTCCTCCTCCACTCATGCTCTCTCTCCTCTCAAAAATAAATAAACATTAAAAATTTTTTTTAAATAAATAAATAAACATTAAACACACACACACACACACACACACACACACACACACACACAAATTGCACCTAGAGTCCACACAGATAATCCGGGGTAATCTACCTTTCTCAAGATCCTTAATCACATCTACAAAGACCCTTTTCTCTAAATCAGGTAACGTTTATAAGTCCCAGGCATTAGGGCCTGATATCTCTGGGGACCATAATTTAGCCTGCCCACCACAGCAGCAGAGACCATTTGCAAAGTGAAAAGTAGGTGATATAGCAGGCTAGAGAGATGGTGATATGGGAAAAAGAAAAAGTAGAATATGGTAAGGAGATTGGTGGTTCCTAGAATTATAGAAGGGATGTTGTTTAAATAACTGTCTTTGGATAAGCTCCCCTGAGCAAAGGAAAGAAGCCGCGGAGTAAAACAGCCTGATACATGCAGAAAGAGCTTCCAGCTGGAGCCACGTCTTGAAGGAAGAGCCTGCCAAAACTGTTCTTGGAACAATCAACAAGGAGACCACGGTGGTCAGAGATGAGAAATGATGGAAACAGTAGAGAAAGAGCTTCAAAAGGCAAAGAAGAATCAGAACCCACACGACCTTCCAGGTTATTATATGGACTTTCACTTTGACTCTGGGTGAAATAGAGACTACCAGAATTTTGAGCAGATACGTGTACAGTCTTGTATGTCAAAAGTTCACTCCAGCTGCCATGTTAAAAAATGGACTAGGAAGGGCAAGAAGACATGCAGAAGGGCCTCTTTGAGGCACTTGCCAGTAACTGAGGTGAACAATAGTGGTGGCTAAGACCACTGAGGTGAGAATTCTAGATATATTTTGACATGAGAGCCACGCCTATTTCCTGATAGAAATTGTGCATGGAGGGTGGGAGAGAGGAGCCAAGCGTGACCCCTAGTTTTGACCCTTCACAATTGGAAGGATGGGTTTGCCGTTAACTGAAATGGGAAGGCATCGGGCAAGATAGATTTGGGGAGAAGGAGATGAGGAGTCCAATTTTAGACAGGATAAATGTGAGGTGTTAATTAGAAATAATGTGGAGATTGCAAGGAGCCAGTTGGCTACTTGAATCAGGAAAAAGACGTAAGCTGGGAATATAAATGTTTAAGTCAGCTAGATTTTATACATGGCAGTAAGAGTTATGAACCCGAATGAGCTCTCAAGAAGCTCATTGGAGATGGCTATTGGAGAAGCAGATGGCTATTGGAGAAGCCAAGAGGTCCAAGGATTTAGGCAAGGGCATCCTCATATTACGTCAGAGAAAAGCAGAGGTATGAGAAAGGAGACAGAGGGGGTGACCAGGAAAGCAGAGGAAGACAAGAGAGCACTGAAGACTTGAAAGCCAAGGAAAGGAAGACATTCAGAAAGGAAGAAATAATAATCTGGTAAATGCTGGTGGCTGTCAAGTACGTTGACAGTGAAGAACTGATCTTTGGACGGAACAAGAAGGTGTCAGAGTCAAAGCACAAGAGCAATTCGGCAAGGTACTGGAAGTAAAAAAGCTAGCTGCAAGCAGTTTAAAAGACTCTTCTGAGTCATTCTACAATAGTGTCTGAGCAGAAGATAGTAACTCATTTGCCGCAGAGTTTATAATTTGCCTCTTTAAGGTAGTTCTAAGGGAAAAGAGCTAAGTGGCTCTTTTCTACTTAAAGTGCATATGTTTCTCTCATGATTTTCCAGATGTTTGATTTATTTTCTGCTCCCCTACCAGCTTGAATGTCATCAGACTAGATGCTTTGCTCTACAAACACAGCTGTATGCATTTGAACACTGATGAGAGATTCACCCTCATGGAGGCATTGTTAAGTGGCGTTTCCTTGTCCTGGCATAGATAGCCCATCCAAAGCAAATAGAACAATGAGAGCAGAATTATATTTATCGCAGGCAGAACAGAGGCTGATGAGGATAATTTAGGATAACTTCACAGAATAAAAAAACAAATTCTAATTACTTTCTGACATACACAAAAATGTTTTGGGACAGGAACAATGGCAGAATGGGTACCTCTGATGGTCTTCCAATCTTTTTCCTTCTGGCAGAGCAGTGGTTGTTTCTCCTTGTAGTAATTTCCTGTCCCAAGACTTAAGATAAAACCCTTTATGAACTGTTTACTACTATCTTTTCTATAGAAGATTTCATGCCATTTAAAAGATATAGAAATCCTGTTGATGGGGGGAAATGTTTATAAAAATAATCTGGATCAGATAAGGTATCAAATATAAAGGCAATGCTAGGGATAATATTTCACTGTAGATATGGAGGCCACAAGGAACTACACAGTTACTACAGGAATCCTAAAATTTTCTGTCAAGATTCCTGAAGTCAAGCAAGAAAAGGGCATCAGTTTCTAGAAGTCCCCAGTTGCTAATTAAGGTAAGTCAAAGGGATGGTAGGGTTAAGCATCTAACTGTAAACCTTGAGGAGACTAATCAAGGTTCTAATCTGAATGAATAGTTACACCTCCAAGTGGAACTAGAACCTCTTCCTTAAAAGAAAATTCTGGAACCTCAAGTAAATATTCAAAGTCCCCAAATTCTTCATAGATCAGAGACAAAATGAATTTTTACTGTTCTTCTTAAGTAGCTAGCATGTAACACTGATTCATATCAATGAATATATATAATTTATATGTTAGTTATAAAACGTAATACTAAAATGAGCATCCATGAACACACTACTCATCCTGTGAGCTAGAACACTAACCATACCATTTAATCAACCTATGTGATATTACCTTATCCAAGACGCCAATGCCCCACAAAAGGTAACTTGTGTTTGCTGTTTTTAAGACTGCTAGAAGTAGAAGTTGAAACTACTGCTGTGGAAAACAATTTTGTGTGATCACATAAAGGTAAATATGAGCATACTTTGTGGATCCTTCACTTCCATTCTTCAGTATACACCCAGATGCAGCTGGAGATCGACAAGGTCACTCAGTTAACCAATGCTGACACATCAGTGTTCACTTCTCCATCATTTCTATATTAATACAAACTCACAATAACATACATATTTTTTACTTTACTTAAAAAACAAGAATGGTATTGTGTAGTGGTCTCAAAAATTATTCACATAAATATTTTCAATATAAACTTTGGTTTTTGATCAGTTTCCATTTTACTTTCCACCCTCGGGGGAAAGTCTGTGAAAGGTGAATCAGAGGGTGGAAAAGATACTGAACAGAGAGGCTGTAGGGTGGAGAAGAAACACACACAGAACAGGTTAGTCCCTCCTTTTAAACAAATCTGTAGGGATGAGAGAGGAGAGGCGGTGCAGGGGTGGTAGAACATCTTAGGGCATTTAGACAAATGACAACCTCCAGACTTAGTAGGGACGGTTGCTGTGGGCTATGAACTTGACACTCTTTAATGGTCAGGGGAGAAACAGTTAAAGCTCCGATTTTGTTATTTATTTTTTGCTTTGTAGTTTTGACTATGAGTCGTGGACTATTCTAGATACTGGATCACGTGGGTTCGAGATCCACAAAGATTACACACATACGACTATTAGCTTGCCTTTTTTTTTCAGGTGACAATCTTTTGTTCTGCATAAAATGAACATCTTTCTCACATCGACAGAGCCATAAAATTATTTTCAATGACTACATAATATTGAAAACTACTGATGTATCATATTTGCCACTGCCCTTCTATTGGTAAGCCAGAAAACGAGTCAGTAATACCCAGAACTTGAGAAGCTTTCCCAGAATCAGTGCTATGATGCGTTGCTGGTGAGTCTCTGAAATACCTAACCTTTTGCAGGGAATTTCTATTCTATAGGCACCCGTCAACAATATGTACAAGGAAATATGTTGTTGCATTGTTTGTATAGCAAATACGTGGTTATAAATAGACATTTTTCTGCTGAATAATTACATATTTTTTAAGTGTCACTTTACATTTGTAGTTGCTCTTTATTCTGGACATATATGAAACAATGCCATATGTTTCATTTCTGTGACTCATAGGGTCAAGGACGACATCTGTTCCATTTCTACTGAGGAACACTAAATTCCGCCCTTCCACACAGGAGGTGGCTTAATTAATATTATTTGAAAATAATGATAATGAAGCACAGAGCAACCCTCCCTTCATCTGCTAGTGATTCCGTCTCCTTAATTGTGCCTGAAGGAAGTTAATTACGATATTTTCATGCTTTTTCTAAAGAGATGTTTGGCTACAATGAAGAATGCAAAAGTGGAAGTTGTAAAGCAAGTTCCATGTGAACCAAATTCTCCTTCCAGTCATCCAACCTTTTCCAAAAGCCTTAGGTCCTTTTTGGAAATGTTAATTATTTTGTTGTAGATTCACTTCATCAGAAAGGTAGAACAATTTAGTTACAAAACCTACCAATGTATTTCTTTCACGAATACCGAAATGCCGCTTGTGCTTCTATCATACAGATGCTGTTCCGACACATCCTCACTCGCTTCTGAAACTGATGGAAGCCGTTCCCTTCAACTTTAATGGATCCTCTCCCTTATGAGCTCATCAGAGCCTCTCTCTTTGCTCTCCCACTCTGCCCTTTCTAGGTACCTTTATATATTTTTGTCCAAATAATTTGTTCTATATTGGTTATATGGATAATTTTATCTCAATAAAGACTGCCAATCTTATTCAGGTGAACAAACCAATGACAAAGATAAGAAAAAAGATCTTGATCCAGTCAAATTCTCATTCTTTTACTTGCTGTATCAAAGGGTTTCCAGGAGACAAGTAAGAACTAATTACAGGTGGATAAAGATATAAGTGGTGCTGTTATGTTGCAAAAAATTGTGTTCCCAGATTAAAAGTATGGTGTTTTGAATTGCAATCAATATCGAAGAGAGTATAGTTCAGCAAGACAGCCAAGGTTTTTTATTTCACCCATTCAACCATTTATTCACTCACTCATTGAACAGTAGAATCACGTATTGCCATGTTTTTGTTCCTGTGTTTGTAAGAAGTGAATCATGTTGTAAGGGAAACAGACATGAACATATAGGGAAAAGAGAAGAAAAAAGAAGGACAAGAGATGGGAGGAGAAGAGTAAAGGACAGGAGGAGGAGAGGGAGGGGAATGCAGGCAAGAGGAGGGGAGCAGAGGGGGGAGATGAGAGGAGGGGGAAAATACCAGGAGGTTAGATGATATAATATGCCTGTGGACTGGGTGCTGTGGAAGCAGAGTGGGGGAAGATTTGGTACCTTCACACCACACGATGCAACTGATGGATGAGGAGAATTTCCTCAAGTGAAGAAAGAGAGGAATAGACATCTCTCAAAGGTAATGCTGACATTCAGATGCATGTTTTCTCCATTCATTTTCTTAAAAGAATATTGACAAAATGGGCAGTTGGTGACATGGGCTCAAGCGTGAGCCACAGTGTGCTGACAGGCAGGCGCTACAAGATGGACAGAGAGGCTGAACAGAAGTCAGTCAATTCCTCCATTGCATACGTGTAGAGCCTCCTGGCTGAGCTCCCCTGGAGAAGTGGGGAGCTTCTTCTACTTAAACAAGAGTCTCTCTAGTGAAATGATTCCCTCCAGCCAGACGGCACAGATCATTGACTCTTACCCTCATTGCTCAATTGGAGAAACACTCTTTGTGACTGACCCTCAACACTTAGGCAAGGAGAACACTGTGCGATGGCAGAGGAAGGAGGCGGTCAAGTAAAGGTATCTGAAATGTGTTTGACAGATAGTGACATAGGATGAAATTTAGATGGAACATGGAAAAAGGACTCCTTGTTTTGTTGTTAAAATCTAAGTGTCTTAGAAATGAAGTAAAGGGTTTGAATATTATTGAGGGAAGCCTAATAGAGGGAAAGAGAGATAGGGAAACAGATCAGTCTTACCTAGTGCCCTGGGAAGGGAAGAGGAGGCAGGTTTGTGGGCACCTTGCACTGCCAGAACCCGGGTACCACACGAGGGGAACACCCAAGAATTACCATGGTTTCAACGAAAACAGAAAAATGATGGTAAATTCCCAGCTTTGGAAAAGACCTCTGCCCTCCACCCTTGCCCTAAGGAATTTAGCTGATGGATTTCAAAACCCTTTCACAGGCTCACACAACAAGGATGTCATTCGTGGTCGCCGACACCAGAAATTCAGATTCTGATGTGACCCTAGGAGGAGGAGGAGAAGGAGCCATAAGACATTCATGGATACAATTCCCCATCGGCTCATGAAGTGGGATTCTGGGTTCAGCATGCCCTTGATATAAAATAAATGTTAAAAGTCATTTATTGTATCCCTTAGTTATGAGGAAACCTAATTCATACTTATTAACATACATGAGACAAAATTTCAGAGAGCAGTTTATATTTTATCATTTCAGCTGGATTCTCCCAAAAGCCTGTTGAGTTCATGGCCCTAGCCAGCCTTTACATACATGTATTTTGTGTGTACAACACAATAAGAAAGAAAGAAAATACGGAAGATAATAATCCACTTGCAATTCCTCCCAGAAAATAAATCAAAGTATGTATTTTACTGATGGTGGTAATCACTAGAATCGTTTACAAATCCATAATAAGCATAATAAAAGCTAGAGGCGGTTCCCTTTCATGGACTATGTTCTTGAATCCTCAATCAGCCTCACAAGGTTGTCTAAGGAGAATGCGCAGAAAATTTTTCAGGCATATAAATAGTTTTATCACAATGTATGGCTTTGACCGCAAAGTTTTCTTTGGTCTTCTGAACAGGTATAGATGGCGAGGAACGCTTTCTATTTTAGCACTTCCCCTGTGGCATTATAGTCGTGGGTCCAGGGTTCAATTCCACCTCTAGACTGTGCTTTCTTGGGTGACCAGCACCATATCCTGTACATATTTGCTTCCCTGGCACTGAGTATAAACATTCCGTGTATGTATAGTAGTTAATTTAATTGCAATTTTATGAAGTTGAAATGCCCCACCTGACTAGCGATAAAGATACATGGTTTTCCTCACATCTCTACCAACTAATTAGCCTTGGGCAGAACATTCAAGCTTTCAAATCTAAGATGAATTGTATAAAGAAGTCTTGGAGGACTGACATTTAAGGCTATTTTGAAGTTTCCTCCAAGAAATTTGTTTTATTTTGTTAACGTCTTTTGAGAATTTGAAGACTACTATCATACCTCTTTTAAATTATTTTTCTGCCAGGTTTTCCCCAGTTAGATTGTTAGGTCATTGCTGCTGTTGAGTGCCTTAAGTCTTAGGAAACTAAAGGTTGTTTGAATTAGCATCTCCATATGCTTGTATCTCAAGCAACAAATTCTCTGAGGGGAAAAAATGCCTTGAACTAAAACAGTCTGGCCTCAGAAAGCATATAAGGTTAATTGAAGTTGTCTCTTTGCTTTAGTTGTTTGGTTTTCCTTTCCATTTAGTGTACTTAAAAGCTGAGGCCTGGTTCTATTTTGGGTCAGAGTGTCCATTTGTACTTTGGAGTGGATTATACCGCCCTCTAGCTTAAAGGAGGGTCATGACTTTTATCTTTCTGGCCCTGCAGAAAGGTTGGGCATGGGGTGGACGTGGGGGGAGGGGGAGGGACACTGTCTGTCTTAACAAGGCGACAAGGGTCCAAAGTGTACCAAAAGTACCAGGAAGTTGCAGCTCACTTGCCTGGAGGGGAAAGAAAAAAGGAGCATCCCACTGAGGTTTACCAGGGAGAAAAGTAGAGCCCAGAATATATGTCCTTGTGCCCCCTGTGTGATGTTTTCTCTGATGAAGAATCTAACCAGGAAGTGCATTTTAGAGAGAAGGCACTCTTTTCTTTAAAATAAAAACTCAACGAAGAGAAGGGAAAGGAAGATAATGGCAAGCAAAAATGTCTGATTTTCCTTCCTATTTACCATGGACCCAAGAATGTTTTCCCTATTATCTTATTAAAGAACACTCACAACCAAGAGGCCACAGAGCTTACTATTATAATATTTAATGTATGAATACTATGAAGTTTAGACTTATATATAATAACCTAAACCGCTTACATTTTCTATTGTTTCTTAATATATAACGGGAAAAAAATGTAGAACCTTAATAGAAATTGCCGAGTGTTGGATTACATTAATAGAAAATGACCCAAGCCATTTATGTTTTGCATTGTTGTCTTTCAGTTAGATTTTCGGTGTATAATTGGAAAAAAATACTTGTGAAACTTTAATAGAAAATGGCAAGGGGGTGCTTTAAATAAATATCCCCTTACCTGATTTGAAAATACCTTTTCTCTACTTGAGAAGAGAGATGCATAAGATTCATCAGCAATGAAAATGGATATTTTATTGCATGTTTTCACTACTGTCTAACTGAAGCTGCCTATGGATAAAAGAAACCAGCTGATCTGTTACCATTTATAAGCTATTACTATCTTATTTTCTATGAAAATTGAAGTTTTCATTGTTGCCATGGTTTGTTTTCAAAGGATGAATAATCTAATTTGCAGATGGTAGGTCTATAGATCTAAATTTTATTTTATATTTTAAATAATTACTGGTGAACATGAATATAAAATAAAAGAACAGCCTGTTTCTGATTCTGTGTCTCCCTCTCTCTCTGCCCCTCCCCCGTTCATGCTCTGTCTCTCTCTGTCCCAAAAATAAATAAAAAACGTTGAAAAAAAAAAAAAAAAAAGAACAGATGACACAGATAGCCCTAAATTTATTCCACCTGTGATGGAATACAAGGACACTCTCTACTTTTTCTATGCTGAGAGTGAAGATGAATTGTCATGTTTAGAGTTTTGAAGGATCATATTTCTGACCTTCAATGGTACATAATCTCAAATGATAATGAATGGTTTCATTCCTATTGAATCCATTTCCTTAGAGGCCCTTTGCCATTATGTTGGGTTTTGATTTGAAAACAGTATGACAAAATACTCAACAAATACAGTAATTATAAGGGGAAAAAATCACTCAAGCGATATAACAACATTCCCCAGACGGTCACACTCTGCTTTGTAGTTGAGATTCTAAAGTTATTATTTTCTCAACTATGAAGTTCCCAGGTGGAATTCAGGAGAGACTAGATAAAGTACTTTATGGATGCTTATAAATTGAGATGATGTAGTGTGTATGTAGTGGAAGATGATGCTGTACTTTTGCTCTTAAATAAAATTAACATATATATATATACGTATATATATACATATATATGTGTATATATGTATGTGTAAATATATATATACACATATATATATGTATATATAATTTCTTGGTGTTTTCTTCTGTGGGAAAAAGCAAAATAACTATAAATCATTTCAAAGTATTGACCTTTCAGATCTCATTACTCTGTAGATGCTTCCAAGTATCCAGATACTTAGCTCTGTGGATAAGGAAACACCCAGAGTTTAGGTTGCCATAGCAATTCTGCTGTACTCCATGAATCCCAATGAAAGCCAGAGACCACAAAAAAGAAACAATGAAACAATCAGATAACTTGGAAGATAAATTGGAAGTTGCTACCTCATGAAAGTTGGAAAAGATTAAGGACTGCATTAAATCTGATGCAAAACAACACATGCAAAGAGTCATTTTGCCAACAACAACAGAATACTATTCTGTGTCAAATAGCTACCATAAGTTGTGCACTATGCTGTGCACTAAGTATAATTTCATTAGCTATGACAACAGTTCTCTGAGGTTAGTGTTTATAATCTCTTTTTTATGGAGAATGGAAACAGGCTTCCAGAGATTAAGATTTCTGATGAATGTACAACTAGTAAATGGGAACACTGAGACTCATGTAATAAGTCTGTTAGGCCCCCAGATCTGTGCTCTTTTAACAGAGGAAAACATACAGATTTATTATTCCCACATAAATGCTCCTGGTCTCAGTTTATCACATACATCAGTCTTATAGGGCGATTTTTCCCAGGATGGACTCAGGATTCCCATCCCACTCACTTTGAGTGCCCTGCTAACAGCAGACAAGGAAAGTCTTCTACCTGTGGACTCTGATAGTTGAGATCGGTTAAGTTCTTTCTCTTGTTTCTTATGGCATAAAAAGCAAATAACTGTGAATTCCCTACATACTTAAACGGGTCATAGATTTAGAAAAATGTGTATTTTCCTAGGGTCAGAAGAGCTAATGGTGATTAGATAAATAGTGGCATATTTTTCAGTTTTAATGTCTAAAGAAGTTCGTTAAGATTCTTACAGTTCTGGGGCGCCTGGGTAGCTCAGTCGGTTGAGGGTCCAACTTTGGCTCAGGTCATGATCTCACAGTTCCTGAGTTGGAGCCGCACATGGGGCTCTGTGCTGACAGCTCAGAGCCTGGAGCCTGCTTCAGATTCTGTGTCTCCTTCTCTCTGCCCCTTCCCCCCTCATGCTCTGTCTCTCAAAAAATCTCTCAAAGATTTTTTTAAAATTTAAAAAAATTTTTTTTTAAAGACTCCTACAGTTTGTAACAGATCCTGATGATTTTAAGAATTTCATTAAAAAGTAAGGCTAGATTAAAAAATGTCAACAGAAATAAAACCTAATTAATCAAATACTTGTATGCTGACATTTCTGTTAGGCTTATTTTAATGTTATATACCCTGCATAAATGTTAATTAGAAAATTGAATAATAAGGGATTTATTAAAGAATTCTATAATTATGTAACACATATGACAAAAAAAAAAAAAAAGAAAAGAAAAGAAGATCTAATTTTGATTTAGTTACCCAAACAAGTCCAGCTTTTAGAATCAAGAAGTTTAAACAAATGTACATTGACTAATGAATGGACAAAGAAGATGTGATATATATTATGTGTGTGTGTGTGTGTGTGTGTACAATATATATATATATATAATGGAATATTATTCAGTCATGAAATCTTTCCATTTGCAAGGACATAGATGGAACTAGAGAGTATAAATGCTCAGTGACATAAGTCAGGCTGAGAAAGACAAATACCATATGATTTCATTCATATGTGGAATTTAAGAAACAAAACAAATGAGCAAAAGGAAAAAGAGAGAGAGAGAGAAAACAAGAAACAGACTCTTAGCCATAAAGAACAAACTAGTAGTTACGGGGGTGGGTGGGGGATTAAGGAGTATACTTGTGGTGAGCACGGGGTGCTGTTGGAAGTGTTGAATCACTAAATTGTACCCCTGAAACTAGTATCTCACTGTATACTAACTGGAATTTAAATAAAAATTAAAAAAAAAAAAAGTTTAAACAGTAACACTATTACCTGGGAAGAGTTAACTAAACTAACTAAACTGTTAACTAGTTAACTGTTAACTGTTAACAGTTAACTAACCTGCAAGTCTAACAACTTAGTTAAAAATGTGTGTATCCTCGGGATACTTGGGTGTCTCAGTTGGTTAAGCATGTGACTCTTGATTTCAGCTCAGGTCATGATCTTACAGTTTGTGAGTTTGAGCCCCGCGTCGGGATCTGTGCTGACCGTGTGGAGCCTGCTGCGAATCCTCTCTCTCTCTCTCTCCCTCTCTCTACCCCTGCCCTGCTTGTGGGCGTGCATGCGTGCTGTCTCTTGCTCTCTCTCAAAATAAATAAACTTAAAATATAAATGTGTGTATCCTTACGTGGGCCAACCCTGTAAACATAAATCTATATTTGTAAACTGATTTATTGTGTTATTTTGGATTAACTTTACATTAATGTGATTTCAGAAAAAGAATCTTGATTTTGAAATTTGCAAAGTTAATACAAAAGAGGAGAAATGGTTAAATAAAACAGTTTTTAGTAAATATTTGGCTTTTTTATTTTTATTTTTTAGTGTTTATTTATTTTGAGAGAGAGAGAGAGAGAGAGAGAGAATCCCAAGCAGGCTGTGCGCTGACAGTCCCACGAACCGTGAGATCATGACCTTCACTGAAATTAAGAATCAGATGCTTAACTGACTGAGCCAACTAGGCACCCCAATATTTAGCTTTTTATTTACTGCATTTATTGTTTCATCAAATTATTCTTATGTTACAAGTTTCTAAATCCTTACTCCTCAGGATTATGAATGTAGTGGATGCAAATGTAGCCAGAATAATGGCTGACATTTATCAAATGCTCACATTGTGTCAGGAACCACCTGAAGCGCTTTAAGCGGGCTAATTCATTCTTCAAAACACCCCCCAGAAGGTAGGAAAACTCTAGTTTACAGATAAGGAAACTGAGTCAGGAAAAGAAAAAGTAGCTTGAACAGGACCCCATAGTCACGGGGTAGAGCTGGGATCTGAGGGAGCCTGACTCCACAGACTGGGCTTTTGAAACTACCCTATTTTCAAATAAAATGTGGAGAGAGAAACAGAGGTAGAGACAGAGACAGAGGGCAACCAAGGTGGAAGTCCGGAAAGGGAGGCAGAGGACGATGAAGAGGGAAATAGGGAGAGAAACTAGGCTGAGTTTTAAGCAGGATGTTTAGCAAAGGCTCCTGAGGAGGTGGCATTGGGTATAACCCTGAAAATCAGCGGCAGAGCTGTGAGAAGATTGGAGAAAAGGCTGTTGAAGGTAGAAGAGTCGTAGGAGAACGGTTTTCTGAGCTCCTCAAGAGCAACACCTTCTACCCCCTTATTCCAGAATCCAAGCCTTAGGGATCTAGTATTTTCCCTCATTTTTAACCAGTTCCCCATGTCTTTGCATCGTAGCATGAAAAAATTATCAAGAATCTCACTGACTTTTTTTTTTTCATGAATATTGATTACCTCTTTATTTCTTAATGTGAAACTATTGGTTTTTGTTTCCTGGTGGGTGTGCGTGTGTTTGGCAGGTAATTTTTACCATTAATCTCTGTCTGCTTTCTCTTTCAACCTTGAGACCACTGGCATAGCTTCCAAATGACCAACACCCCAGAGTTCAATGCCCTTTTAAGTGCCCTTCTCAAAACAGGGGCTTAATTGTGCAAGAAAGTCCCTGAATGTTTCAGCTAAGAGGTTACCCATACACTGATCAAAGAGAAATTTAGTGCTAATTTTAGATAGCTGAGTACATTCTAAATTTTTTAAATATTTTCGATTTTACTGTTTGTCTTGAATTTTGTATAAATGGAATTTTACAGTATATATTCCTCTGTGTCTGCCCTCTTCCATTCACTATAATTTGGGGGAGGAAGTATTTCTTTTTACTGCTACGTAGTTTCTCATTCTATCAATACAACACCGTGTATTCGTTTTCGTATGGATGCGAGTTGATTTGAGTGGTATTCTTTTTTCTTCATCTTTCTTAGTAGAAAGCAGCAATATAAAAGACTTTGTTTAACGTTTATTTGTTTTTGAGAGAGAGAACACGAGGAGGGAGGGGCAGAGAGAGAGAGAGAGACAGAGAATCCAAAGTGGACTCCATGTTGACAGCAGAGAGCCTAATGAAGGCCTTGAACTCATAAACCCTGAGATTCTGAGCTGAGCTGAAGTTGGATGCTTAACTGACTGAGCCACCCAGGTGCCCCTAAAAGACTTTTTAAACATATTTTTTGAATGCTAATTAGTGTTATATATATATATATATATATATATATGTATAATTTGTATAATTTATATAATTTATTGTCCAATTGGTTTCTATACCACACCCAGTGCTCATCCCAACAGGTGCCCTCCTCCATGCCCATCACCCGCTTTCCCCTCTCCCCCACCCCCCATCAACCCTCAGTTTGTTCTCAGTATTTAAGAGTCTCTCATGGTAGTTTTTAATATGGTTTGGATACATACCTGGGAACAGAATCACTAGATCATAAATTATGTCCCACTTAATAAAAGCCATCACGTTTTGCCGAAGTGAATTTTCACACCCCTCCAGAAATGCATGAGACCCAGCTGCTCTCACATCTGCTCCATCGCTTCTAATGTTAGCCTTTCCAATTTTAGCCATTCTAGTGAGTGTGTGATAGTAGCTTTTTGTGGTTTTGATTTGCATTTTCCCTAATATGTAAGGGAGTGGAGAATATTTCAAGGTGACTTTTGTCCATTAGCCTATCTGTTTAGTGTCTGTCCCGTCTCTTACCCTTTCTTAATTGTTATATCTTAATTATTGACTTGTAATTTGCAATAAGTCTTTTTTCAGACATATGTGAACATTTGTTTCTCCCTGCCTGTGGCTTTCATTTCATTTTCTAATAGTCCTTTTTGAAAAAAAGTTTTTTGTTCTTGAGCTCACGAAAATTTTGTACACGTAGTTCTTTTTGCTTTGTAAGAAATTCCTGTCTACTTCAAAGAAAGAAACACTTCTTCTAAGGATTTTATGGTTTTAGCTTTCACATAGAAATCCGCAATCTAATTTGAAGTAATTTTGGTATATAATATGGCATATTGGTCAATGTATTTTCTTCTAGGAATTTTATAATTTAAAGTTCAGATTTAGATCTGCAATCCAATGCAAATTAATTCTTATATGGTGTGAGGTAGAGGTCAATGTTCACATTTATTTTTATTTTTTTTCATTTGGATATTCAGTTATTCCAATATGGTGGATGATATTCAAGAACTTTTGATAACAGAAATGTTAGAAGAGAAAACTAAAAATTTTTTGTCTGGGTAACTACATTCGTGAGGACCACTCTTGAATTATGCCCAGTTGTGTAATATATTAGCAATTTACATGTCATTAACTGTGGCATCTTAACTTCACTGGAGGTTTTCTTTTATTATAATTTAAAACTCTCCAGCACAAATACAATCTTTATTGTGTGCTGTTCTTGCAGTCTCCTTACCCACAACAAATGTCCTGAATGATGGAATTTTAAGGTTTTACAGAGGCTCAAATTTATATTTAAAATTATTGTGTAGTGTCATTATCTACAATGTGTTTTCATCTCTCATCAGTCATCACAGATTTCTTTCTTTTTTTTTTTTTTAATGTTTATCTTTATTTTTGAGACAGAGAGAGCATGAGCGGGAGAGAGGCAGAGAGAGAAGGAGACACAGAATCCAAAGCAGCCTCTAGACAGACTTCGTGCTGTCAGCCCAGAGCCCGACGCGGGGCTCGAACTCTCACAAACTGCAAAATCATGACCTGAGCCGAAGTCGGACGCTCAACCGACTGAACCACCCAGGCGCCCCGAAGTCACCACAGATTTCTTGACTACAACTTCATCTCTAAGTCTTCCCTTTTATGACATAAGAATTCTCACTGCTTCTGTCTCCTTCTCTTCGTTTTTGTTCATCCCAATGTGTTGTTCCACACCAAAGATGAAACTACCCCACATCTTTTCTTCATTGTTTGTTCATTATTTCAAAAGATCTTTGCATCATTTCTTGGGGTGCCTGGATGGCTTAGTCCATTAAACATCCAACTCTGGATGTCGGCTCAGGTCATGATCACACGGTCTGTGGGTCTGAGCCCCACAAACCTGGGATTCTCTCTCTACTTTTTTCTCTTCCCTTTCCCCATGATTGCACTCTCTCTCTCTCTTCCTCTCTCTCTCCAAAAATTAATACATAAATTTAAAAAAAAAAGACCTTTACATCATTTCTAGTTTTCAGGCTATTTAGAAGTATATTCATTCAATTGGTAAATATTCATTATTGAATATGTGTCAGATGTTAACAATTAAATAGTTCAAGATTTTATTAGAATGTAAATGATAAAGAATAAAAATATTTGAAGGTTAAGAACCAATGTCTAAAAACCTAAGACTCAACCAATCTAAATAGTTGTCTGGCTTCCTAATGGTCAAAAAAGTCTAAAGTGGGTGTTGGCTCACACATACAGAATTTTCATATTTTTCAATATTTCAAAATAATCACATTTTCAATCTCTAGATGATACCACATCATGTACAGGACCAAAAGGAATTTTGAAGACAAATGAGGTTTTCACCAAGCAGTGAGCATCCTTTATTGAGTGGAGAACTATTGGAGTTAAGTGCGCTTAAAGCACCATGGATTGTAAAGGAACTAAACAAGAGGCACAGGATGTTCAATGGTGATGCTCTAGAAGCAAAAATCATAGAGTCTTCTGTAACAAATAGTTGTTAGCCACAATAACCTCAATGACCATTACCACCACAGGGACAGCCATACACACAGCCATACCAGGAGGTCTATTTCCATCTCTCACACACATTTCTGTAGTAGTTGAACCAGAAGGCATCAGGAGATGAGGATTCAACTGGGTGACAAAAGAAAATCTCTTGGGTTTCAGCATCATGTCCTACCTTGCAATCTTTCTATATAATCAGAAGTTTACAGAATTCATATCACACCTTGCCTTCTTGTCCCACTATATATATATATATATATATATATATATATATATATTTATATATATATTTAAACATATTTAAATATATACTAAATATACTTAAATATATACTTAAATATACTTAAATATATACTAAATATACTTAATATACTTAAATATATACTTAAATATACTTAAATATACTTAATATATACTTAAATATACTTAAATATATATTGTTGCTTTTATTGTATGTCAGAAAAAGCCATCTCATTTTATGGGTTTGTGTTCAGTTCGCCCAAATCAATTATACACTTTCAAAAATAACTTGTGTACCCTATAGACATGTTCCCAGTGAGTCCCAAATATATATTCCTCAAAGTCATGGTGCAGAATAACATGCTGCTTTTCTCTTCACTAATCTACAATTATGTCTTGCACTAAAGCTGGAGCTATGTTAAATTTCTTGATATATCTCCTAATCCAATAGTTGGCCATTTGCCTCTTCATTATTCATTTCCTACTCTCAGTTGATTTCAAGGCAATTTATTTAAGAAATAAGAGTCAGACGTTCAACCTGACCCTGTTCCATGTGCATTCCTCACACAATCACACCTTCCCCCACCACCCTCTTCCCTTTTTCAAATCAGCATTTCTCAGCACCAGCACATTTTCAACCTGTACCATTCCTCAGTGTGTTTTTTCTTTCATTTTCATAGCCCCATAGGTTCAAAGGCCTTTACATCATTTCTAGTTCGCAGATGTTGTGCTATATCAATTGTCACTGACATCTCTCTGGACTGGAGTCTGCGAACTCATACCCACCCACCAATGCCCCCCAAGGAAGGTGAATACTATTTTTCCAGAACCCCACGGGGAGAATTTCCACAAGCTGTCCTGGAGGTTTGTCCTTTTGTTCTTACCCCCCATGTGTGTTACACCAAAACAGAACCCTTGAGCCCTAATCTCAGCCCCTCTTCACCTACTCCACACAGCTTCCTCCCACAAAATGACCCAACTTTACAACCAATAGATACTGTAGTTTTCTTCTTATATCCGTGAGGCCACCACTCCCATGAATATTTCAACTATTTGATATAAATGGGGCAATCTATCCTCCTAAAAGGACACAAGCTGCATCGTATTTCTTGTCAAAGTTACCAGATGTCAACCTAAGCCATCTGTACCAATCAGATGGGTTTCAGAATGGCAGAGGCAGAGAAAATCAAGAGAGCTCTCAAGGTTTTTTCTTTTTTTTTCTTTTAAAAGAAATATGCCTTTATAGACAATTTAAATATGGAATTGGTGGCCTGGAATTTAATTGCCAAAAAAAAAAAAAAAAAGGTGAATTCATATTGACAAAAAAAAAAAAAGAGAAATAAAAAAAAAGAATTTCTCCCTTTCTCTATTCTCTTTTCAGCTTCTCTATGTAACCACTACCATATTTAGAGTAGACAGAATTTCTCTTTGACTGCTACAAATAGCTCTTTAACAGAAAATTATGTCTTTCTCTCTCCCTCTCTCTCAGCCCCTCCCCTGCTCTCTCTCTCTCTTAAAATAAATAAACTTTAAAAAAAATTTGAAGGAGAAAATTATCTCTTAAACCTTATCTGGAATAGGAATGTAAGTAGGGACTTAAGTTTTGAAGGACCCATTTGTAGGTTAAGATTACCAGATAAAATCCAGGGATACCCAATTTGAACTATTTTAGTATAAGGCTGTCCCACGCAGCATTGGGGACATCCTTATATTAAAATAGCATTCTCTGTTTACCTAAAACTGAAATTTAACTGCGTGTCCCATATTTCTTTTTACTAAATCTGGCAATCCAACATATGAGTAAATGAACTCATGAGATGTCCTCAGTATTGTCAGCCATATTCTTCCTATATAGAAGCCACATTAAGTGTTCATGCACATGATCTGAAGGAACTAGAATTAAACCATCGGTTGCTATTATTAATAGCTAGTAACAATAAAGGCCACTTTTATAGATTTTATACATTTGATTCTGAAAGAGCCACTGAAAAGAAATGATCTCATCAGTGAGTTCTCCACAAAGAAATGATCTCATCAGTGAGTCCCTCGCATCTTCCCATGGTCTCCATACTGGGACAAGCACTCTCAGGCCATCTCTTAGACTGGAAGCACAAGCTCATGACATTTGTTTGTGTTCTGAAGCTATGGGTTATGAAGCATTTACACGGCATTTACAAACCATTTTACAAAGCATCATGCGAGGGAGTAATTTTGACGATTTCATTGGGGCAACATTTGGGTTACTGCTTTAAATTCCAGTCCAAATAAAACACTTCAGTGTCTAATGGTAGCATGCTATGCTTTTTAAAGTGTCTATTTCAGGCAATGGCAAATACAAATGTGATATTACATGTGCTTTTATTTATTTTTTTAATGTTTATTTTAGAGAGAGAGAGAGACAGAGCATGAATGGGGGAGGGTCAGAAAGAGAGGGAGACACAGAATCCGAAGGAGTCTCCAGCCTCTGGGCTGTCAGCACAGAGCCAGATGTGGGGCTCGAACTCACGAACTGTGAGATCATGACCTGAGCCAAAGTCGCATGCTTCACTGACTGCGATACCCAGGCTCCCCTACATGTGCTATTAAAAGTTAAGTCGATTATATTACCACCTTATGTCCATCCTGGCAAATACATGTGAGAAGGACGTATTAGCCCCTTTAGCTCTGTGTGATCCTATGATTTTCAAACAAAGAACTAATGAGAACTATTTTTTTTTTCAGAAAAATTAAGTCAGAAAGAAATATGTGTATACAAATACACAGTTCCTAAAAGGCCTGAAAGCAAAGGTAATAAAATTACAGTAGTAATTTTCTCTGGTTAGTGTAATTATGGTTTAATTTCTCTTTTTAAATTTTCTGAGTTTATAAAGGTAATACAGTGATAAAGCATTACTTTTGTAATCAGAAAAATAAACATCATAACTTTTCTTCATTAAATCAAATAAAAATAATATTAATGGAAGTGATAAACCCCTTTTACGTATTCTCATTATTAACATTTCTGTGCCACTTCTTCACCTTATGGCCATTTTAGGAAAATAATATCAACTGATTAAATAAGAGAAAGAAAAAAAAACCTATTTTGGCTATATATCCAGCATTTTATACTAGGTTTCTGTATTAGCTTGCTAGGGCCACCATAACAAAGTGCCACCAATTGGGTGGCTTAAACCTCAAAAACTGAGTGTCTTACAGTTCCACAAGCTAGAAGTCTGACCTCAAGCTGTCAGCCGGCCTGGCTTTTCTGAAGGCTGTGGAGGAGAATCTGTTCCAAGTCTCCTGGAGGCTTCTGGGAGCCTCAAGTGTTTTTCTTGGTTTGTACATTATGTTCCCCCTATGTCTTCACATCGTCTTCCCTCTGTGAGTGTCTGTGTCTGGGTCTAAGTTTCCCCTTCTTATATGGACACATCTACATTGGGATCAACCCACCCTAAAGACCACATCTTGGCTCGTTACCTACAAAAACCCTACGTCCAGATAAGGTCGTATGAACAGGTACTTCGTGTTAGGACTTCAACATCTTGGGCAGGAGACACAATTCAACCCATAACGTTTACATAATGTGCCTTGACTGGAAAAGCATTTTGCGATGAGTAATAAAAGACATGTCAAAATGTACTCACAATGGACTAAGGAGGATGTCTCATTTATTGTGCTATGGGAGACTGCAGTGTTTGTAGTATGCAGTGTATCTGCTTTCTCCATCAGTTTGCAAATGTCATGGAACCCCTATACTCAGAATTATTTGCACGGAGCACTTTGCTTGGGGGGTTTGATGTCCACAGGGACTCCATTAAATGTCTATGAAAACTTAGTTGCAGAAGTATATGGCTTCTAAATGATGGGTGGTCCCAGTGTTCCCTGGAAGAAATAAGCACTGGACAGTGGTAATGGGAAGGTTCTGCTCGTTAATCACAATAGCACACTTAAAGCCGGAAAAAAACACACTTGTTAGGAAACCTATTTCTTGATCTTTCTTCGTCATCTAACTACTAAGTTGTCTCTAATTAGAATGTTTGTGCATTGTGGGGGGATGTAAAATGTTGTAGGTGCTGTGGAAAAAAAGCATGGAGGGTGTGCCTGGGTGACTCAGTCGGTTAAGCCTCTGACTCTTGATCTCAGCTCAGGTCACGATCTCACGGTTCACGAGTTCGAGCCTGGTGTCAGGCTCTGAGCTGACAGCATGAAGGCTGCTTGGCATTCTCTCTCTCTCTCCTGTTCTCTCTGCCCCTCCCCTGTTTGCACTCTTTCCATCAAAATAAATAAACATTACAAAAATTTTAAAGCATGAATGTTCTTCAAAAAATTAAAAATAGAATTACCATAGAATCCAGCAAACCCACTTCTGGGTATTTATCCACATGAAATGAAATCAGGATCCTGAAGAGGCACCTGCACACCATGTTCACTGCAGCATCACTCACAACAGCCAAGAGGCAAATCAACCTCCATGTGCATCCATGGATGAATGGATAAAGAAAATGTGGTATGTGCACACAGTGAAATAGTATTCAGCCTTAAAAAAACAGAAAGGAAGTCTGCCCTTTGTGACAACATGTGTGAACCTGGAAGACATTATGCTGAGTGAAATAAACCAGTCACAGAAGGACAAGTACTGCATGATTCCACTTAGGTCAAGTATCGAGAGTCGTCAAACTCCTAGATACGGAGAGTACAATGGTGGTAGCCAGGGGCTGGACAGAGGAAGAATGGGGAGTTGCTTGTTCAACAGATACAACGCTTCTTCAATAGTACAAGACAAGGAAATTCCAGCCATCTGATGCACAACAGTGTACCCGTAAGTTAACAGTACTGTATTGGGCACTTACAAATTTAAGAGTGTAGACCTTACGTTAAGTTTTCTTACCATAGTAAAAAATGAAATAAAATAAAATGCTACGGGGAAGAAGAACAAAAACAGAAAGCCTTGGCCCCAAATGGCTTTCTTGTAGTCAGCTACACTGGTCCTCCTTTCTGTTATCAAAATCTATCAGCTTTGTGGGCCCTACTTGAATCCCAGCTATGCTACTTTTTGAAGCATCTTTCCTTGTCAGTCACATGTTTTAGGGGACATGGAGTCCACGGGTATATAGAGACAGTAAAATAGAGAAAGAAAGACCATGAGGCATGTAAAACCTCCCCAGATGTTCCCTCTGGATCTCACAGGTTTTCTTTACAGATGAATTACAGATATACAGCCATTATGAATCATGAAGATAGGTTGTAGTTGATCTTTCACACTGGACATGTTATGTTCTATGTAAATACAGCATATCTGACATTGAGTCTAAATTATATCTCAGGAAAAGGAATTCCTTCCTTATAGTCGTGTGCATTGTATATACACACAGTATATATATGGTATATTTTTACCAGTCATAAAAAAATCTAGCAGGTTATCATGACAAAGTGAGAGTGATTACAATGGTCAAACAATATTATTATAACATAAATTTGGTACATTTTAGATTCATGTGATCTATCATCTGGCCATGCAGTGTTGTGACCACAGTAACATGACCCATGTGTCATTTTGTAGACATTCCTCAAAATGGATGTGCAGTGGTAATTAGCATTGGACTAAGTTTAGAAACGATGTCATGAAATGCTATGGAAATCAAATATCTTAGTCAGCTCAGGCTGCCATAGCAAAATACCATAGACTGGGTGCCTCAGACAAATTTATTTCCTCACAACTGTGGAGACTGGGAGTCCAAGATCAAGGTGACAACAGGGTATGTTTCTGGTGATGGCTCTCTCTTGGGTTGTAGATGGATGAGAGATGAGAGTTTAAAGAGAGAGACAGATATGGTGGGAGGGCGTGCCTAGCTCTCTTCTTCCCATTATGAGGGTCCCATCCTCATGACCTAACATTAAGTACCCTCCAAGGGCCCTTGTCCACATGCCATCACATTGAAGGTTAAAACAGGCTCCAACATGTGAATTTGATGGGGGGTTGGGGGGTGGAAGGGACACAAACATTCAGTAACACCAGCTCTAAGCCTATCAGTCTGATTGGAGTTACAAAAAGCACTTAAGTTACAAGCAGTGACAGGAATGGCCATTTACAAGAACAGCCAGAGGCCAGCTGCCAGAAGTAGCATCACAGCCATATCCACGGGCACAGCCTAGACCAGAGCTGTATGATCAGATCACAAGAGAGCTCCCCGGGGGCCTGCAACGCCAAGTGTCAGCAGGTGCGTGGGGCAGGCCATGCCTCTAACCTGGACAGCTGGGAGTGGGTGGGGCTTACCACAGGCTCCTCCTTACCACTTCGCTCCTCACAATGCTCCTGGCAAATGTGGCAGATTTTGTTGTGCTGTCCTCCCATCCAGAGAGGGTTTTATGTGCAAGACCTTATCTGCTGCTACAAAAGTATTTTGCCTCATCAATCACCCAGGAAACGATTGTTGTCATAGGCCTAATAGATATCCCCTATTCATTGTATTCATGCCATGTTTTGTTTAGTTAAAAGCCTCTACTTATGTGTGTTTAAACATTGTGGGAGATCAGAATCTTGACATGGCAAGTCAATTTCTATTACCACTTATCCAAGAACTAAACAAAATCACAAACAAGAAAACGTGTTTTGAAGATGCACCCTTTTCTCTTTATGTGAGGGCCAAATTTAGAACTAATGGTTCAGCTTTTCCTTCCCCATAAATCCCATCCTATATTTTTCCCTTTATCATTTTTTACTATAATATTGTTAGTTTATTGAGGCACATCTACATAAACAGCCCATTCCCAAATCAGCAAACTTGAAAAATATAACTTAGGAAATAAGCATGTCACATCCGATTGTTTACCTGCTTGTTCTAAAGGAACCCCAAAGAAATTGACTGATTTGTACATTCATAAATAGTATTAATATCAGCTCTTCTGATGGTTAAGCAATCTCTTTTCTCAATGGTTGGTTTCCCAGCTGAAATATCTTGGCCTTGGACTGCATATTCTCTAAGGCTGCCTTTTTCATTTCATGAAAACACCGTGCAAAGAAAATGTTTCCCTATTTATGACAGAAAGCATGACTCTATCCTTCAGACTTTCTCTGAGACACAGTGTATAGTTTCCAGACAACACGGCCTCTATACTTTTTTAACTAAACCTCATCCAAACCTAGTTATTCTTCCCAAACAATTGAAACATAGGGGCAACGGCATCAAGAAGTGTATGATCACAAGTTGGTATCACTCTTCACACTTATTTATGCAACTTCAAATCTGGCAAGTACAATTACATTCGTCATAATATCTGTAACTGTCTACTCAATGAATATCTCACTCAATATGAAACTAAGAAAGAAAATTTGTACAGAGCCACAAAAGATCCCTAATAGCCAAAGCAATCTTGAAAAAGAGAAGCAAAGCTGGAGGCATTACAATTCCAGACTTTAAGCTATATTACAAAGCTGTAGCCATCAAGATAGTATGGTACTGGCACAAAAACAGACACATAGAACAATTGAACAGAATAGAAAACCCAGAAATGGACCCACAACTATATGGTCAACTAATCTTTGACAAAGCAGGAAAGCATATCCAATGGAAAAAAAAGACAGTCTCTTCAACAAATGAGGCTGGGAAAACTGGACAGTGACTTGCAGAAGAATGAAACTAGACTGCTTTCCTACACCATATACAAAAAGAAATTCAAGAAGGATGAAAGACCTTAATGTGAAACAGGAAACCACCAAAATCCTTTTGCTGAATCTGAACACAACACCAACCTCTTTGACTATGGCCATAGAAAGTTCTTACTAGACACGTCTCTGTAGGCAAAGGAAACAAAAGCAAAAATGAAGTATTGGGACTTCATCAAGATAAAAAGAAGCTTCTGCACAGCAAAGGAAACATTCAACAAAACTAAAGGCAACCTTTGCAATGGGGGAAGATATTTGTAAACAGCATATCTGATAAAGGGTTAGTATCCAAAATCTATAAAAAGCTTATGAAACTCAACATCCAAAAGCAAATAATCCAGTTAAGAAATGGGCAGAAGACATGAATAAACATTTTTTCAAGGAAGACATACAAATGGCTAACAGACACATGAAAAGAAGCACAATTCCACTCATTATCAGGGAAATATCACTCAAAACCACAATGAGATACCATCTCACACCTGTCAGAATGGCTAAAATTGAGAACACAAGAAACAGGTGTTGGCGAGGATGCAGGGAAATGGGAACTCTTTTATGGTGTTGATGGGAATGAAAACTGGTGCAGCTACTCTGGAAAATAGCATGGAGATTCATCAAAAAGTTAAGAATAGAACTACCCTATGGCCCAGGAATTACACTACTAGATATTTATTCAAAGGATACAAAAATACAGCTTCGAAGGGGCACATGCGCCCCGATGTTTATAGCAGCATTATCAACAATAGCCAATTATTAAAAGAGCTTAAATGTCCATTGGCTGATGAATGGATAAAGAAGATATGGTATATATACACAATGGAATATTACTCAGCCATAAAAAAGAATGAAATCTTGCCATCTACAACAATGTGGATGGAGCTAGAATGTATTATGCTAAGTGAAATAAGTCAGTCGGAGAAAGGCAAATACCATATGATTCCACTTATATGTGGAATTTAAGAAACAAAATAGATAAACATTCAGGAAGGAAAAAAGAGAGAGGGAGGCAAACCATAAGAGACTTTCTATAGAGAACAAACAGGTTTACTGGAGGGGAGGTGGGCAGGGGATGAGATAAATGCATGACGGGTAATAAAGGAGGGCATTTGCTGTGATGAGCACTGGATATTATATGTAAGTAATGAACCACTAAATTCTACTCCTGAAACCATTATTACACTATATGTTAACTAACTAGAATTTAAATAAAAACTTGAAATAAAAAAAAAGAGTAGGAAATTTATTGTACTTTATATAAAGCAAAGTTTACTACTACTATTTATCAGGGCAATTGTACCATCCTATACGTCATTTCAATTTACATCCATCTCAACAGCTATAAAACACATTTATATTGCTCAGTACATTCTCGCCTGTTTTATAGGGAATGGGTGGGAATTCTTGACATACATTCTGGAGTCATTAACTAGTAGGTATGAAATGGGAGATATTTAGAACAACCGTGTCATAATCAAAGAGCATTCCAGGAGAGGTCAACATTTGATTGCTAAGCTACGCGTCACTCAACAGAAGATTGTGACAATGGTAGAAAAACTATCTTATTGTTCTTGCCCATTTCTGATACTCACAGAAAAGCCAATTTGACAATATAGGGTTTTCCAAAAATAAGCAACTCTGGCAAAAACAACTTTTTTTAATTGCTGTACTGAGAGGGAAAAAATATACAGTAGAACCTTGGTTTACGGGTATAATTCATTCCAAAAACATGCTTGTGATCCAAAGCACTTGTATATCAAGGTGAATTTCACCATAAGAAATGATGGAAACTCAGATGATTCATTCCACAACCCCAAAATACTCATATAAAAATGATTACATTACTGTAATAGAATATACAATAATAAAGAATATACAAAACATAAAGAAAAATAATCAAATTAACCTGCACTTACTTATGAAAACCTTCGTGACTGGTATGAGGGAGACAAGAGAGAGGAGGAGGGTTATTGTGTAGGATGACTTTCATTATCACTAACAGAATCACTGTTATCTATTGGCTCAACGGAATCTTTTTCTTTTCAGGCAACTTTTCGACATCTTCCAGAACATGTGGCTGTTGCTTTGATACTCTTTTGGCTCCTTTTGCTGCTTCTGACTCCCTTATTTCTCCCTCCTTCTTTAATATTGTGCAAATGGTCAGTGTGAACTTATAAAATCTTGCAATTTTGGCCACTTGCATACCTAGTTCACACTTCTTGGTGATTTCCTTCTTAACTTCCACCATAATCATCTCCTTCTTCTTATCATCTTTCTTTTCAACCTTTTTCTGCATGGGATCCATTGTATATACTCACATAGATGTTGGCTACAGGACAATATTAACAAACTCTTGCCATATACTGTGTTTAATGTAACTGGCAATAAGGCAGCAGAGGAAAGGGTCTCTATCTGCAGGCAGCCTGACCTAGAATGAAGCAAAGCATTCCTAGGCTTACTCTTGTCTGGAAAAGCAAAAGACTGTCCATGTACTTTGAAGTGACAAAAAAATACCAGTTGTGGGCACCTTCCAACGTCCTGAAAAATCACTGATTTCTGCCCAATACTGCAGCCTGAGACCGAGCATCCAAGCACAGGAAATGATCACCCACAATCCCGCAATGAGAGAGAGAAGAACCACTGACTCACTTGTGATCCTGTGACATGTGGCATCACATACTACTCCTCTTGCAAGACATCACTCATTTATGAAGTTAAAATTTATCAGAAATGTTTGCTCATCTCATGAAACACTCACAGGACAAGTTACAATCCAAGGTTTTACTGTATATAATCTCTGAACATTTTTTTGCTTTGCACATACTAAGTATTGAAAGGAAAAAAAAAGCCTTTAGACTCTTACCTTTTCCATTTTATAACAGCTCATGGAAATAAACCAATGTAAACTAAATAGAGCCTCTGTGCCTCCTTCAACCAAAAGCCACGTCTTTTGGTTCAATGCCAACTGCATTCTTGAGACATCATGATGAAGATTAGAGTAAACAGAGTTGATTGTACCGGGTACCTTGTGACCAGGGTTGTATTCAACTCTGGTGATGTGACTGTTATAGCCACAAATAACTCTTTCATTAACCCCAACAAGAATGATTCAACCAATACAAATTCAATGGTTCTATCAAGGCTGAGACTGCAAAACTCATAGTGAATAGGAAGCCTAACCCTTCTCCTAGGAGAGAGACACAAGCAATATCAAACAGGCTGATGCCAATGCTGGATATGTGGTGGAGTGCACTGTATCTTTCTTTTTGACAGTCTGAGATAAAATTGATATACAAAAAAACTGCACATATTTCATGTGTATAATTTGATGAGTTTGGACCCAAACAAACATCACCATGCCAAGGTAATAAACATATCCAACACCCTGCAAAGTATTCTTGTCTTAACCACCTTAAAAAATGTTGGGCCTCATTTTAAGAGTGAAGCCAAGGGATGCCTGGGTGGCTCAGTCGGTTGGACCTCCAACTTTGGCTCAGATCATGATCTTACGGTTCGTGGGTTCGAGCCCTGCGTCTGGCTCTGTGCTGACAGCTCGGAGCCTGAAGCATGCTTCAGATTCTGTGTCTCCTTCCCTCTCTGCCCCTTGCCCACTCTCTCTCTCTCTCTCTCTGAAAAATAAACATTAAAAAATAAGTAAATTTTAAAAATAAAGAAAAAGTTTAAAAAAAGAGTGAAGCCAAAAAGTCATGCTCCTCTTTCTGCTAATGCCTGTTTTTAAAATGAGACTAACTCATGACAAGTGACAAGTCTCTCAAGACTGTGTGACAAAAAGTGACAGTCCCTAAAGTCTTGTACTGCACTAAGTGCTTGGCTCCTCTAACCAAGGTCATCCCTGACAAGTCTGGCATTGTGAAGAGAATAACAAAAGTCTAATGATCACCATCCATGACATCACTGTTACTCAGAAGACCAAAGATAGTCCTCTGGAAGTGGTACCGTGGCCATGGTGCTGCCTGGACCATTGTCCCTGCATTCATTGGCATAGCCCACACTGTGGGCAGAGTCATCCCAGAGCTGGCTGGGAGGCTGGCTAGAATGTCTTCCACATCCCCACACTCAACCTGTCCATATTGAATCTGACCTACTGCCTAGAGGAAACTCCTGTATTATTTTCTTAGGATTTCTCAATAAGTTACCACAAATTGACTGAAGACAACAGGAATGTATTCTTCACAGTTCAAGATACCAGAAGTCCAAAATCAAGGTGTTAGCAGGGTTAGTTGCTTCTTGAAGTTTCAGAGGGAGAATCTGCTCCATGCCTCTCTCCTTGCTTCTGATGGTTCCTGGCTTCTAGACACATTTTCCAATCTCTGCCTGTCTTCACATGGTTTTCTTCCTGTGTATCTTCTCATCATTTCCCTATGTCATATCTCTGTCCAGATTTCCCTTTTCTTTTAAATAAGGATACCAATCATTGGATTAGGACCCCACCTTAATGTATTATTACCTCATTTTAACTTGATTATATCTGCAAACACCTCATTTCCAAATAAGATCACATTCTGAGGTTCTGGTTTGACATGAATTTGTGAGGCCAGGGGAGGAGAGAACCATTTAACCCCATAGAGCTACCAATATGATGTCCAGAGGGCTATGAAGCAGACATTGAGGGACCTCTAAAGATTATCCTGGGCTGGATGAAAGATCTTTCATGTTGAGACTGGGTTGTCCTTAATGAATATTTTGTGAAGCTCATCTCCTGGTGTGAGAATTAATATGACTATAGCAACCATGTGTGTGACCTCATGGTCTACACGGCCTCCAAACAGTACAAGTCCTTGCCAACCCAACAGGAACATGAGAAAGAAAATCCCTCAGCTGCAGGAAAATAACTCCCTGTCACCCAAAACATTGAGAATCTCTCATCCTCTATAGAATTCCATCTTAGATTCCTTGAGAAAGCTCAGAGCTGTGGGAATCCCTACCTTGTCAGGGGCCATCAGTAATATCATAGTCTACAACTATACTCAGGAAGGAATGGGTGGGGGAAAGGTAAATTGAAAAAATATGCATTCAATTCAATTAGTGTCTATTTAGAGCTTCTGGAAAAAGAAAAAAAAAAAACAGAACATGACACTAGACACTGCTGAAAATAAAAAGATGAATAAGACCCAGGCTTTCAATGAACCCCCAGCTTAGTAAGGGTGGAAAGCACATATACAATCAAATTGCAAGCTGATTAGGTGAGCTACTGGATATAGGAAGGGACACAGGAGTAGAGAAAAAAGAAGGAGAAATCACATGACCCAGGTCTCAAAACACTCCAACCATAGGCCCACTCAGAGCTCTCATCTGTGCCGTCATTCTGCCTGAAACTTTTATTTCATATATCTACGCAACTTAGACCCTCATCACCCCCAGGTCTTGTTCAAGTTCACCGTCCTGTAGAGGCCTTTGCCAAACTTCCTTATTTATTACTTCTACCTTCCACGTATCTGCCTCCCCTACTTAATATTTCTTCCTGCCTTTATCACCATATAATCACTTATATTGTCCTTGCTTCTTTTGTTTATTGTCTGTTCTTCTCACTAAAACACAGACTCTGCAAGGACAGTGATTTATTTTTCTCTTTTCTTCCCCTTGAGGGAGATAAAAACAGAAAAAAAGAGTCTGATATACTGAGCTCAAATAATACAGCTATTTGAATATCAAGGGTTTGGGCGCCTGGGTGGCTCAGTCAGTTAAGCATCCGACTTCAGCTCAGGTCATGATCTCGTGGTTCGTGAGTTTGAGCCCCATGTTGGGCTCTGTGCTGACAGTTTGGAGCCTGGAGCCTGCTTTGGAATCTGTGACTCCCCCTCTCTCTTTGTCCCCTCCCCAGCTCATGCTCTGTCTCTGTCTCTCAAAAAATAAATAAACGTTAAAAAAAATTTTTTTTGAATATCAAGGGAAGAGGATTGGAATTTCTTCCACAGGTAATGGAAAACAAGAGAAAGTTTTGAGCAAATGAATGACATAATCAGATCGGTATTTTGAGATACAGCAATTATTACTCTTTGTCCGGGTCATTTAGCCGTGTCCTATTTCTTTGAAACCATTATTTGCTAAATCACTCTTGAGCAAAAACCTTTCTTTGAGTATTAGCCCTGATCATAATGGATTCGTGGCAGTTTACGTAAGCAGTACCCTCCAGCTCTGTTTCCAGGAGCACTGGTTCTGGCAGGTATTAAAAGGTGTTCCAAGAACCAGAGTTTCCAGCATGAAAAATACACTGTCAAATGCTATAAAATCAAGTCCTTTTCACAATATTCGCAATTTCCAGTTATTCTTTAAATTTTACTTGAGCACCTCCTACATGCCAGGGACTGATAGGAATACCAAGTGAAATACAGCTGGGAACAGTTTTGGGTCCTCCAGAGAACCACTGTGTAAAGAGAACCAGTCTGACATTGTTCAACAAACTAACATATCTGTGCCATAAAAACAACTACTAAGCTGAGAAATAACTTGCTAAGGTCTTTTGAAAGGTGCTATTTTAGGATACGTTTGAACATGAGAATCTGAAGACAGTACAACTTCCTCAAGGGAAGTATCCGCATTTCTACATGGCACCAGGGAACAGGTCACATTAAATCATAAAGGTTACTTTTTTAAATACATAACATAACATAACAACATAATGCAAGCTGACATAACATAACATAATAATGTAATGTAACGGTTAACATAACATAACATAACATAAGGGGCACTTTTTCCTGGATTAAACTGAATGTTTCCAAAATAAACTTTTGATTGGGCCAAATCAACTTTTTACCAAATTAGTATCAATTTAACCTCAATATGGTATTTATTTGACCATGAGAGTTGAAACCCTTGTTTCAGATGAGGAATGAGGAGGGCTGAGTTTTAGTCAGACGATCTGAAGAAAGTTGAAATTTGCTACTTTACTTTGTTTTAAAGATTTATTTATTTTTGAGAGACAGCAAGCAGGAAAGGGGCAGAAAGAGACATCTGAAGCAGGCTCTGCACTGACAGCAGTGAGCCCCACACGGGGCCCGAACCCATGCGCCATGAGATCATGACCTGAGTTGAAGTCAGGTGCTCAACCGACTGAGCCACCCAGGTGCCCCTGGTACTTTATTTGAACCACTTTTTGCTGCAAAAAATCTGTATGACATATTGTGTGTTTGTTTCTTTGTTTGGATAACTGCCTTATGTTACTGATTGTAACGTGCGTAAGGCTTTTAAAATCGAGAGCCTCACTCTTATTTCTAGCTTTTGTTTGACTTTGTTCTGTGCATTCTACACTCTAGCAACCATCTTGCCTTGTGCAATGCCTTAAGAATGATAGGACCGCAGTATATGTTGGTTTTGTGGATTTATTCTGTTCTTTGGTTTTATTCACTTGGTACGTGTTCCTTTTCAGATTTTGGACTTTCCTGTACCTGTAAGGAATTGTGGCTGTTATTTTTCCCCAACCCAAAATGCTCAGTTGTCCTGGAAAGTATTTCCTTACCATGTGAACATTCATCTTAGTCTTCTGGAAATTTCTTGCTACTTAATCTCCCAATTATTGATAATATATTATTATGTCATTACCTTGAATTCTTTATTAGTAAAAATTCACCACATTCAACTGTGAAAAATTTACTACAATGTAGTTTATCTTTCTCAAAGTCTCCTTTTCATTTTTGTACAATGCTCCTATGTTAATTACAATGGCTCTAAATAAATTTTCACACTTGCAAACTTTCATTTGTAAAACACACCCATTTCTTTTACCACAGCAGCCCTCTCCATAAAACCTCGAATGAATTCCCAAAATGTGTGATGGTAAAACTAAGCTTTATAGTCGTCCTCCAGCTATTTTCCGCTTCTTACCAAATATACTATTGATCCTTCAAACCAATTTTTCTTTCTTGAGTTCATGCTTTTGTTCTTCACCTGGAACATCATCAAATCTGGAACTCTCCATTTGTTTCCCCTTCTGAAAATTGCTTAACTCCCACATTCTCTAATCTCCAATGAAAACTTCTCCAACGTGGGGGAAACAAAGTGTGAATATTAACTTTCATCCATTCACAAAAACAAACAAAAAAAATTAAATGGAAAATGGAAAATGAGCAATTTATTATCCCACTAGATACTTGGTAATTTATATTTATTAGATTGAATGTATCCAGTTCTATCGAACAGCCACATAAAAATCCAATGCCAGCATAATATTAATGGAAATTCCTTTAGTTCAAAGTCAGCGTTCATTAAATGTGTACTTTAAAATGCACATATAATTATAGTAGATTACATCATGGGCAAGAAATATTTAATAATTATAGATTTATGTAAATAAATACATTTAATTTTAAAAGAGGATGATTGCATTGAAAATAAATCGTACCTCCTTTGCACTTCTCTTCTGTCTCAGGATGAGCTCGTTTTTTCTCCCCTGTAGTCCTTACCCATCCACCAGTGTAGCATCCTACTTTGCTTCCACTTTTATTTCTTTCTGGCTCTTTCTTTGTCTGTCTCTTCAATCCCACCTTCTGCTGATTACTCCTCTCTAAGAGATTTTTAATGCTTGCGTGTTGTTCTGTTCTGTTTTGTTGACAAGCCAGTGACCTGTTCCCATTGTATATTTCTAATCCTCAGCTGTATTCCCCACCATTTATCACCTTTTTCAAACCCTTTTCAATACTATCCTCATTCTCTTTCTACTACTTTCCCTCTCAGAGCTTTTCTTCATTCACAGCTCTGCCTTCATGCTAACTGCTAACTCAACTGCAGGGAATCTTCCAAGATGCAATTCCTTGACCTTACTCCCTCCGTCTCTTCCTCTGAATTCTCTCATTAAATACCATTTTGCACTCCTAACACAGTCCTGACTCACAGAAGGTGTTCAATTAAAACTTAAGGGATAAATATGCATTTGAATAAATATTTTCTCCCAGGTGGACAGCTTTCAACAACAAATCCATACTCGTCACTTCCAAATTGGTAAGTCACGTACTCTCTCCTCAAACCTACAAATCTCAGCTAGAAAATTCCCTTCTTGGATGTTATCATAACCTCAAATCTGTGTTTCTAAAACCAGACACTTCTTTGCAACAACACTGACTTCTGAAAATATTTCTACCTGTTAGTAGCCCTACCTCTCCTGATGATTACCCAGGTGCAATATAAAATGCCACCTTCAGTCATTTGTGTCACTAAACCTAATCCTCTCCCACTGGGCATGTCACTCTCTTATTGCAACCAGTCCCAGTCTCCTCACTCATGGATCTCCCAGTGGAACTTGTGGCTCCAGGCACTGAGGCCATCTTGCATTTCCCCACTCCCTTCTATCCTATGCATTGTTACTAATTAATATTTCCTATCACTGATTTCTTCTGCTTAAGGCTCTGGATTTCATACAGTGCTAATTCCAAATCTTCTGCCTAGATTACAGATCTTTCATAATATACCTCTTCAGCAACCATTCTAACCCTGTTCACTTCTCCAGGTCATGGTACTCATTGAATTATTTATTACATTCATACATACACGAGACACCAGTCATTTTCCAGCCCAGACAACTCATTTAATGCCCATTTTCATCTCTGCCTGGGTCCCCAGGTGGTTGCCCCATCTTGCGTGTTTCCTTCTTCTCTAATCTATCAGACCAGTTATTCAAGACCAGTTCAAGTTTCCCCTTCTACAGAATCTTCCCGTGATTACCAGAAGCCTCTGAACACCTGCCAACCTTCTTGTGTGTGTCACATAGCTGTGCCACTAATGCACTTGTTTGATTGCATTTGTTTGAGAGCCTGAGTTTCTGAAAATGCGGTTCATGGACCAGCAGCATCAACATCACTGGAGAACTTGTTAAAAATAAAAATTTCCAGACTCTACCCCAGACCTACTAAATTAGAAACTCTTATGGGTGGGTCTCAAAAATCTATGTTTTTCAAGCCCTCTGAGTGATTACGATACACACTGTCATTTGAGAACTAGTGCTGTGGATCAATCATCTAGTTGCCAGAGCAACATTTCTAGATAAAATAGCAGTGAGTGACACAAATGATTAATTTACCAAGCTTTTATTTTTGAGAACATTCTGACCTGCTTAAAACAAGGCAAACGGTGATTAGCAATGTACTTTTTGTGATTCACAAAGCTCTAAATGATAATGGAAACAGTGCAATCATTCTTCTAAATCTAAAAGGTTTTGCAGCGAAGGTTAGTATTCCATGTTTCTTTTAACTTTTGCCTTGTTCTCCCCCAAAACTAGCTTTATCATGAAGCTCAAATTGGAACCTAAAGTATGAAAGTTATTGTTGAAAACTCAGTCTGGCTTCCACATACTTCAGAATATTTGGAAAGGTTTTAAGACCTAAACATTACATTTCAGTTAGCCCATCCACCACCCCTTAAGGATAACCTCATCTTTGGGGCTCTGAATAGGGGTGAGATCCAGAACAGAGACTGCAGACACTGAAGCCAAAGACCCTAGAGAGGCCATTACATGCTCAGAAGGCTTTATGGGTAATTTAGGGAACTCAGTGTTGATCGGTAATCTGCCCAAGGGTCAAAATTGTACAAAGGGAAGCCATGAATCCCAGAGACTAAGCAGTTAATTTCATTTACACTTAATTGATGGTATATTGGTCCTGGTTCTTCAGAGAAATAGAAACAATAGGAGATAGACAGGTAAGTAAGTAGGTAGGTAAGTAGATGATGTATATAGGCTATAATAGGGGGTATAAATGAAATATACACAATAGAAGAGATATACAGATGTATATATGAGATATAATAGGAGATATATACAGTATATGTAGGATACAGTAGGAGGTCTAAGAGACAGATTTGTTTTAAGTAATTGATCACATGATTTGGGGGCTGTCAAGAGCTTTGATGAAATCATCAAAGCAGACTGGAGACACAGGGAAGAGTTCATGTTGAAGTTTGAGTCCAAAGACAGTCTAGAAAATCCTCTCTTCCTGTGGTGGACTTCAGTCTCTTATGGCCTTCAACTGATTGGATGAGGCCCATTCACATTATGGAAGGTAATCAGCTTTACTCAAAGTCTAGTAATTTAAATGTTAATCTCATCTAAAAAATACATTCCCAGAAATGTCTAGACTGGTGTTTAACTGAACATCTGGGCTCCATAGCCTAGCCAAAGGGACCCATAAAATTAACCAGTGTAGATGGTACAATGCCTGAGTCCTCAGCAGTTGTTGTAGGGTAATTCAGGTTCTCTACATATATTTAACAACAGAGGGACTCTTTTGAATTTAACCTCAATCAAATGGAAAACATGTATTTCCAGGTGGCAGTAAGGAAAAAAAAAAAAAAAAAAAACAGATCTGGCTTTTTGGGGGGAAGTTCTCAATTCCTGGTCTGAGGCACAATTTTTCTCCAGCAGGCTTTGAGGTAATAGGGAAGCTTGTTTCAATTATGAAGGTGGACTAAATTTCCTGGGGAAGCTTTTATAACATGCCAACAGTCTCACTTCAGACCAATTAAATAAAAATCTCAGGGATGGGGTCCAGACATTTGCATTTAACAAAAGCTCTCTAGGTAAGCATGATGTGCATTCAGATTTGAGAATCATTTACCTAAACAAAAACTTCCTATGCCTGTCCTATGTACACAATCATCAGGTGAATCTGATATCTTAATATTTGAGAAAAAGGCCCAGTAAATAAAGGGTACAGGGGAGTGTGGTCAGAGCACGGAGTGGGAGTCCTAGGATAATATTATGAATTCATATGATCAGTTTAAAGGAGATAAAATGAAATTATATTAATTGATCTGAGAAAGATATTTGATAAAATTCAACACCCATTCATAATGAGAAAGTTATTGATAAAACTGGTGAAGAATATCTTTTTCAAAACAGGTTTTAGTTGGAGAGTATTTATCTTTCTTTAAACAAATTTTGACATCAAATCTGTTGTTGAAACCCTAAAAAATTCCCACAAATGAGTAAACAAGACAATGGTGTCCAAAATCACCACTGTTTCTTTTAGCATTACTAGGTAATAAAGGGAAATAATGAATGAGAACTAATACAATCTACAGATGAGTTGGCGATTGAGTCAGAAGCCACTCAAAAATATTGTAAATAAATATGAGCTTATCAAAAGAGTCAATTATAAATAAATAAATCCAAATAAATACCAATGAAATCTGGTAGAAAATATACTAAAAATAGGGTGAAGTAAGGAGACCGAGGGTCACCCACTTACTTTATGCCAGGAGTTCCCAAACTTTAGTCTGTATAATGATCTCCTGAAGAGCTTGCTACAACAAGGTTGCTGGACCCCAACTGCAGGAAGGCTGATTCAATAGATCTGAGTGGGGCTTGAAAATTTCATTTCTAACAATTTCCCAGGTGATTCGAACACTACTGGTTTCATTTTATCTCCTTTAAACTAATCATATGAATTCATAATATTATCCTAGCAACCCAAGAAAGAATACCACTTAGTCAAGGGGCTTATAAAATGCAGTTGTAATTGTATTTGTTAATATTCTACATTTTTGCCTCAATAGTGAAGATACTATTTTTGTATTCTAGTTGACAAATTTTGAAACTTTCCTACCTTTTTCTATGATCTATAGGTTATTCTAACTCTCAAAATTGTCTCTTCCTTAAAATCTTGTGTGGCTGTCTTTGCTGTCTGGATAACTCTAAGGAGTGGATGTTGCACAATTTCCTCAAGAATTCCATAGATATTAAACTACAAAGCTCCTATTTTAGCAATATTCAGAAATTCTAAGAAAATAATAGATTGTCTTCCACATCTATTTTTTTTTTTTATTTTTTTAAATGTTTATTTATTTTGAGAGAGAGAGAGAGCATGAGCAGGGAAGGGGCAGAGAGAAAGAAGGAGAGAAAGAATCCTAAGCAGGCTCCGCACTGTCTGCACAGAGCCCGACCTGAGGCTCAATCTTACGAACCATGCGATCGTGACCTGAGCTGATATCAAGAGTCTGATGCTTAACCAACTGAGCTACCCAGGTGCCCCACATATCACTTTTTATTCAGTCCTCAGTTGACCGATCCTACATCTTAAAGTAATTTTATTTTGTTTTGCTTCGCTTCTATCAAAGATACATTAATGATCTCCTTTCTGAATCTTTGTATATTTGAAAATCACTTCCTAATATCTTGATGTATGGGACAATATTAAAGGAGGGAGTAAATTCTTGGCTTAGCAACTCTTTTCCTCAACATATTGTAATCAGTGTTTTACTTCCTTCTGGTATCCCAGCTGTGGAAGAGACATTGAAGAACAGAAATTGTTTTTGTTCTCTTCAGATGACATTTCTTCCGCCCAGTCCCATGTAGAAATCTAGGTTTATACGTGAAGTTTATTAGTTCCCACCAGTTATGCCTTGTTACTACCACTTTTCCTTCATTTTGGTGGGCACCTGCAGTGCTTATTATCAATAGATTTTATTTCTTTGGCTTACTGAAGTTTCATTTACTTTGAATACTTTTCTTTCTTATTTTGAATTGTTTTCTTTAGAAATACCACTTCAGGGGCGCTTGGGTGGCTCAGTCGGTAGAGCGTCCGACTTCGGCTCAGGTCACGATCTCACGGTCTGTGGGTTCGAGCCCTGAGTCGGGCTCTGTGCTGACAGCTCAGAGCCTGGAGCCTGCTTCAAATCCTGTGTCTCCCTCTCTCTCTGCCCCTCCCCCACTCTCACTTTGTCTCACTCTTTCTCTCAAAAATAAATAAATGTAAAAAAAAAAAAAGAAAAGAAAAGAAAAGAAATACCACTTCAGTTGATCTTGGAAAGCATCATCTCCTGGATAACATTTAATTGGACAGGTATCATCTTCTGATCACTTTCCTCCCCATGGCTTTTTATTTTGGATTCCATATATTTTTCCATGGCTGGCCTCTGTCACTGACATGGTTTTACTCCATATTAGTTATGTTTTTTACTTCATTCATAGTTCTTTTAAAGATCTTTATTGATATTATTTCTTCCCTCTCTTTCCTTTCTCTGCCAATATCTTTTCTTATCTCAATATAGTAACAGTTAATCTTTTATTGAGTTAGTGTTCCTAAGATGTTTTAAAGTGTTAAGCAGTACACTTTGTTTTCTAGTATAAATCTTCAGAAATATTACTTCATGTACCTTTCCAGTAAGACATTCATCACCTTTGTTTTCACAAAATATTGACCCCAGTCCCATGCTGCTGTGTGCTTTTTAATCTCTTCAGAGAAAATTCATTCAAGGCTGTTATCTTTCATTAAGTCCCTGTTGTTTACCTGACGATATTCAAACACTTTTCACCTTCCTGTTTGGTTTGGAGTCTGCAATTCCACCACCATCTTGCACTGAATACTTTTCCTTTCTTTCAGTGCTTTGAAGTATTTCCAAATACACTAAAGACATATGTGGAAAAGTCTAGTGGTATTATGTGCAAAAGTTGAATTTTTAAATTAATGGAGAAACTCAGGAACCTTGTCAGAAACCACAAGCGTATAAATATCTGGTCGAGGCAATTTGGTAGACCTCTGAGGGCAAATAACTCAAGTGATATCGCCACTGCAATCCTGCTCCCTCATCATACCAAATGTGTATGAGCTATTATCTCTTATCACAAAGGCTGCCAACATAAAATTCACAGCACAACAAATGAAAAGATCCACTGTTTCCCCTTGCAAGACCTACTGCGCATAGAGGTGCATGCATGCTGATTTTTAAGTGTCAAGAATTAAACGAAACTTGGGTTTGAAATGTTTGAAAATCAAAGGTGAATTTGACATAAACCAAATAAGCAATACCACAGTAGCTTGGGTTTATAAAAAAAGAACACAAAGATTATAGCAAATAACTTAGATCTGATACATATTTTAAAATAGATTTCCTGGGGCACCTCGGTGGCTCCATCTGTTAAGCATCCAACTTCAGCTCAGGTCACGATCTCACAGTTTGTAAGTTCGAGCCCCGTGTCAGATTGTGCTGACAGCTCAGAGCCTGGAGCCTGCTTCTAGATTTGGTGTGTGTCTCTCTCTCTGCCCCTCATTCTCTCTCTCTCAAAAATAAATAAACATTTTTTAAAAATTTTAAAAATAAAAAAAATAAAACAGACTTCCTATGGCAAAGAAAGCTGGTTTAAGAAACTCATGCTAAGCTTCTGTTCCTAGAATATACTCGAGATCACAATGACACAGCAGAATCAACAAATATGAGAATTTTTTTCCTGAATGCATGAATTTTTATGTCTTCTAAAAATGAAATATGGACTGTAAGAACTGAAATCTTTTTGTTGATAAGCAAGTACTTAACATCAAAATATTTAGAAGTGACTTGCAAAGTTGTATTGAGAGGAAAAACATTTAAATACGAGGCCAAGGAAAGAAAGTGTATCTTAGAAGATCATGTCAACATATACAAAGTGTGTTGAAAGTCACAATATAGGAGAAAGATAAATGGCACCTTTGGTCACTGGTTGGTCTGTAGTCATAGCAACCAGACCTGTAGACACAGCAAGAGCAGGCTCCTTCCCACAGTCTTTTTTTTATTTTATTTTATTTTTAACTTTTATTTATTTTTGAGACAGAGAGAGACAGAGCATGAATGGGGGAGGGTCAGAGAGAGAGGGGGACACAGAATCTGAAACAGGCTCCAGGTTCTGAGCTGTTAGCACAGAGCCCGATGCGGGGCTCGAACTCAAGGACCAACTGAGCCACCCAGGTGCCCCTCCTTCCCACAGTCTTAACAGGAGCCCAGGGGTGGAAGCATGAATGCATTCATTCCCCACCCCACCCCCTTCCAGCAACAGGTGTAGAAACTTTATTTGTATTCGTCAAGGGCAGTGGGTAAATGGGAAATCTCTGTCCCTTTCCATCAATTTTATTATGGATTCTACAACTTTCCTTAAAAAATTTAAGTCTTAATTAAAATAAATGCACTTTGTTATCTACCTGATACAAATAATATTTTGGTAGTCTGATTTTTAAATCTTCTGGCTATGATGGAATTTGAATACCTGTTAATACATTTAGACGTTTATATTTCGCCTACATGCAATGTCTACTCATTTCCTCTGCCTAATTTTCTATTGGGTTTGTAGGCTTTTTGAATAATATTAAGACATTAACATTCATCTGTTATCTTCCGTTTTGCTCATCTATCTTTTTGTTCATAGCTTCTAGCTGTCTGCTCTTGGCAAAGGTATCCATTTTCTAAAAATGATATATGTATTCTCTTTGATTTTCTATTTTGCAGGGCTTTGTTGTGTTTTGTTATTTTTGTGTTTAGTCTTTAATCCTTGCAGAATATTTTTTAGGTAGTGTAACTGTAATTGAAGATGCACATTTATTGTTTTCTAGATGGATAGCCTGCTATGTGGGCTCTACTGTTAAATAATTTTTTACTGTTTTGTACGATAAACTTTATCACTTATTACATATTAAAATGTACTTTTTATTTCTAAATTCCTTATTATATCTCTTTCTTCTATTTCCTATTCTTAAACCAAAATCATATTCTTCTTAATTTTTTTCTTGTTAAGTATTAGGGATATATTTTATGTACATTTAGAATAATCGTATTCAATGCAGAATCTGCTAGACATCTTAACTTAAATATTAATTTGGAAGATTTACATTTTATGATGTCTTCCCATTGAAGTTGAAATCCACATTTACATTTTTTCAGACTCTTTTCTTTAATAAGATATTCTATTATAGTGTCCTGCAAATAGGATTTTTCATCTTTCTTATTTTTTTCTGAGAATTTTATAGTTATGCTATATTATAAAAATTATTTTCACCGTTTGATAAATCTAGTCAATTAGAAAATTGTTTTCAGTGTATTTTTCAGTGTCCATATATCTCACAAAATTCAGATTAATTTTCATACTTTTTGACTTTAGTATCTTGTGTTTAATCTGTACACAAGAATATAATCATCAAAAAGATCATCTTTCCCCAATGTTTTTGCCTGTTATTTTCTTCTTTCTCTATACCTGATGAGGATCATGATAGCTGCCAACTCTGTCTACTCCCTCATTTTAACTGACATTGTTTTATTATTTGGCTGCTGTAGATAAAATACTTTTCATTGCTGTTGTTAAATCGCCTTACTATATTTAAATGATTTTCCTAGTCGGCATTTTATTTCAAGTATTTTTTGGTAAGAATTATTTGATTATTTCAAAGACTTTATCTTGTTTAAGTATACAATCAGCACCAATACCCATAGCTTCTATGTCATTTGAACTATCTGGCTCTTGAGAAAGGGTGGGATATTAAAATTTCCAGAAAACAGCCCCATGCTCTTAAAAACCTCTGTGCTTTGATCAAGGGTATCTGCACTTTGTTTGCCACATAATACTAATTGCAAAAAAAATTCTGCATTTCCACCGCAGAAATATACTCATCTCACAGCATGTCCTCAATGACAACTTTTCATGATAAAATATGCAATTGTGTTTTAATGTCTAATTACATTGTTTTAAATCCCTGTTGCATTTCATCTCTTAGAGTGAATTTAACTTTCTGACTACTAGTGCTCATTCTCATGTCTTCAAAAGACCCCAAGTAGTAATTTTCTGACATTTTCAAATCCTTGTTTGTCAGCCTTTGACACAATGTTTAAATTGCCAATATTTAAGAAACATGTGTTTTTCTATTTTAGAGCCCTTTTTCCCCTTAGTTATGATCACTTCCCTTTCCCCCATTGCAAGATTGCAAAAAAAAAAATCATTTTCCAAAAATTGGTTGTTCTGTTTTCAGAACTTGTCTTCCTAGAAAATTTTAATTCAAAATTGAAGCTAAATATGTTAAAGTGTAACATTTTTTATTAATACTAAATCTTTCTGGGTGCTTTATATTCCCCTTATGTATGGTCATGTCACCTACAGAAACAGTCACTAAGTATCATCCTATCTTCTCATTACGGAATACATGCTACTTCCTACACCTGAGATGGAATCAAGTTTTGATGGCCACCAGCTTTTGCCTCTTTTAAGAACTGGATTATATTACTCATCTCCAGGTTAATTCACAAATCTATATAATGTGGAAAACCTTTTGAAATCAGGGAGACCCAGATCGGAATCCTGGCTCCACCGTTTATAACCTTAAGAAATGTCTTTTTTGTTTGTTTGTTTGTTCTTAAGATAGAGAGAGCATGAGCAAGGAAGAGGGCAAAGGGAGAGAAAGAGAATTTTAAGCAGGCTCCACACTCAGCCTGAAGCCCTACATGATGGGGCTCGATCCCACGACCCTGGGATCATGACCTGAGCCAAAATCAAGAGTCAGACGTTCAAACAACTGAGCCACTCAAGCACCCCAGAAATGTTCTTAAGCTAATTGATCATCAAGTGAATACATGTCTGATAGTATGTACCCCATGTATTTGTTCAATCTCTATTAATTGAACTTTAATGAAGAAAACACATACAACCAAATCCTGAGAAAATTGATTATCCTAATGCAAAACCAACTATACTGTGATTGAAGCATTATACAACAAATTGTTTCTCAGAATACTATATTAATTCAATAAACATGGGGTAACATATATTCAATTCAGTAATTATGAAAGCCAACACTTATACCTATAAAACTTCTGGCTTGAAAACATTTTATGGTTTCAATATGTAAAACAATTGAGATCCTTATTTCAATTTTGGTATCACCAAAAACATTAACATCATAGGAAAACAGGTTATGTTGAGACTGTGACTGTCTTTTCATATATTCAGAATTTAAAATCTTGCAACTGGAGAGTTAAGTGAATAAAAATGTTAATTATAAAATATCTATCACTAATTATGGAATATGTCTCAGAGGGTTGTGTGAATAAATGTATCAATTAATCTTTTAAAGATTTGATTACTGCTTTCTCTTTGCAACTTCCCATAGAGCAAAGAAATTCATTCTAACAAGTTTTTTATAATGGTTTATGTTGCGTGAATTGCCTTTGAAAATATTAAGTCTGAATCACCCCCACAATATTGGGAACATATTTTATCCACATTTTCATACAAAGAAATTGATTTTTAAGGAGAAATTACATTACTAGACCAAAGAAACAAAGCTAATAAGTAACAAAGTGCTATGTCATTCTGCATACTTACCGCTCGCAGATGATCAGTTCATCTGTCTTTGAATAGTTACAGTAATGATGTCTGTTTCTCAAGGCAACTGAACTGTTGTGACCACATTATATCTCATAATCTCTCAGCAATCCGCAATGAGTAGATCTCGATATCCCTTCAAGAACTAGACTATTCATCATCATATTAATCCCTGACCACCGTCATGAATTCTTTTGCAAATGCTTTACTGAATCTGGTCTCTCTCTTTTCCCTGCTCTGGGGATCATCTGTACAAATTCACAGAAATCTGGAAATACTGACTCAAAGTGAAGGCTTCAAAGTGTACCTCAAATCAAAACGCTTCTTCCTGTTTCTGCTACAGAGTGGGGCATTATTTTTTTCTGGCTTTCCTGACCATATCATCCTCATTCAGGCTGCCTGAACCTCACTTTAATTCATTCTTTACTTATAGAATCACTAAATTTCAAAGTAGAAGTGAATGGAATGAATCAATTAATTAATCTCATGTTCTGAATGCACAGCTTTGCTCACTTCTGCAATAAGAGGAGATCCAAACTCTTGGACAACTTCTGGGTAGGGATGCCTATAAGTCTACCGATTACAGGGTACCTAGATGGCTCAGTTGGTTGAGCGTGCGACTCTTGGTTTTGGCTGGGGTCATGAGTTCAAGCCCCACATTGGGCTCTATGCTGACAGTGTGGAGCCTGCTTGGGATTTTCTCTCTCTCTCTCTCTCTCCCTCCCCCTCCCCCTCTCAAAATACATAAATAAACTTAAAAAAAAAAAAAACATTCCTCTAACCATTAAAAACATTTCTTGTGAGGTCTATTTGTCTTTAAATTCTACCCATTGGCTCTACTTCTCTTTAGTAGAAACATGTACAATAAACCTAATTTTCTGCCATTACGATAAAAAGGCTTCTGAAATATACAGAGAGATATAAGTGAAGAGAGAACATGATAGAGAATCACAGACAGACTCTTACACATAAAAACAATATACAATAAAGATGTACCACCAGTCATTGACAAAGGATGGACTGTTTAACAGGTGATATTGGAGAAAATGGCTCAACACAGTGAAAAATAAAGCTGAAGCACAACATATAAAGATAGACTCCATGTGAATTAATTATCTAAAAGGAAAATGCAAAACTTGAAAGTAATAAAATGTGGAACATCTTTGACATAAAGGTAAAATAGGTCTTCTTAAATAAAGCTTCAAAATCACAAACCATAGAGTTAAAAATTTGTGTTCAGTTATGCACACTATGAACAAAGACAAATGACGCTTTAGAATAGGCAATGAACTCCAACAAATCAATAAGAAAAAGACAGAAACCCCATTGAAAAAAATGGGCAAAGGATATGGAAGAAACAAACAAAGTTTGACACATATTTGAAGTAATACAAAATATTCAAAGTTTTTAGTAATCAAAGAAATATAAATTAAAACAAGATGATATCACTTTCATTTATCAAATAAGTAAACATTAGAAGGTTAGATAATACCAAGTTTTAGCATAGATTTGAAAACATAAAAACTATAATTTTAGGGTTTTGAACTGGTGTGGACATTCTAAAAAGTAACCTGGTTTTTTCACTGCAAAGGCAACTGTCCACAAAACAAAGGCAACCCTCTGAATGGAAGAAGATACCTGCAAATAATGTACCCAGTAAGGGGTTGATATCCAAAATACATAAAGAACACTACAACTCAACAAAAACAACAACAAAAAAAGTCTGATTAAAAAGTGTGTAGCACTGGATGTTGTATGAAAACCAATTTGACAATAAGTTTCATATTAAAAAAATTAAAATAAAATAAAACTAAGCAAATGCCAAAAAAATAAAAATAAAAATAAAAGAAATTAAAAAAAAAAAAGAAAGGAGTAGAGGACCTAAATAGACATTTTTCCAAAGAAAATGCACAGATGGCCAACAGACACATGAGAAGATGCTCGATATCCCTAATTATCAGGGAAATGCAAATCAAAACTACAATGAGCTATCACCTCACACCTGTTAGAATGGCTAAAATCAAAAAGATCAGAAATGACAGATGTCGGCAAGGATATGCAGAAAAAGGAACCCTCATGCACCAGTGGTGGAAATGTAAATTGGTACAGCCACTGCGGAAAATGGCATGGAGGTTCCTCAAAAAAGTAAAAATAGAAGTTCCATATGACCAATCACTCCACTATTGGGTATTTACCCCCAAAAATGAAAACACTAACTAGTAAAGATATATGCACACCTTGCTTATTGTAGCATTATTTATAATGGCCAAGACATAGAAGTATCCATTAATAGACAAATGGATAAGGAAAATGTGGAATCCATTTTAGATAGATAGATGATAGATAGAGGTAGATAGAAATAGATAAATGGATATTTGTGTTTATAGCAATTTGAGTTTGGACAGGGCACAACACAAGTTTGTCTTCTAGTTATAGAGGGTTAAGTTTATACTCCTCTGTTTATAACATGTTATTTGTCCACACTGGGCTCTTTTCTTTCTTTCTTTTTTTTAAACCTATTTATTCTCTGTTATTTTTCTTTTATTTTCATTCTCACTCTCATCCCTCATTTGCTGCCAGCCTGTATTTTATGTGCAACCATTTCATTTTATATAATACACTTTAAATCTATATAAATGACATATCTTTTTCTTTTTCCTTTCTTTTCCTTTTGCCTTTCCTTTTGCCTTTCCTTTCTTTTCCTTTCCTCAGATTGTGCCATTTGAGACAACACGGGTGGATCTCGAGGGTGTGGCGCTCAGTGAAATAAGTCAGACTGAGAAAGACGAATACATGATTCCACTCATAAATGGAATCTAAAAAATGAATAAACAAAAAGAAGAAGAATCAGAGCTATCAATATGGAGAACAAACTGATGGTTGCCAGAGGGGTTGGGCAAAATGGGTGAAGACGAACGAGAGATATAGGCCTCCAGTTACGGAATGAGTAAGTCCCAGGAATAAAAGGCACAGCATGAGGAACACAGTCAATCATATTGTGATAGCAAAGTAATGGGACAGATGGTAGCTACATTTGTGGTGAACAAAGCATAATGTTTAAACGTGTCAAATCACTAAGCTGTACCCCTGAAAGTAATAAACATTGTGTGTCGACTCTACTCAAATTTTTAAAAAAGTAACCTAGCCATACACATACCACCTGCCCCGGCAATTCAGATCCTGGGTTGATTCTCATAAAATCCCACAAAGGAACACGTGTTTACTGAAGCAATGTTATGGTAAAGGGGACCTGAGGGCAGTTGTGTGAATCACCAAGATATAGAATGAGAAAAATCGTGTACATGCACTACGTAGATCTTGTATATACATGGTACACAGAGTACCAGGCAGCAATAGAAATAACATTCTAAATATACACACAACAGTAGAGATGGATCTGTCAACACAAATCATGCTGAGTGAAGGAAAAGGAAAGGAAAGGAAAGGAAAGGAAAGGAAAGGAAAGGAAAGGA
>NC_064810.1:13675929-13702400 GCF_023721935.1 Panthera uncia | reverse complement strand
GAAAGGAAAGGAAAGGAAAGGAAAGGAAAGGAAAGGAAAGGAAAAAGACATGTCATTTATATAAACTTAAAATATATAATATAAAATGAAATGGTTGCATATAAAATACAAGCTGGCAGCAAATGAGGGATGAGAGTGAGAGTGAAAATAAAAGAAAAATAACAGAGAATAAATAGGTTTAAAAAAAACAAGAAGGAAAGAAAAGAGCCCGGTGTGGACAAATAACGATATAAACAGAGGAGTATAAACTTAACCCGTTATAACTCGAAGACAAGCTTTCATTGTGCCCCTGCACAAACTCAAATCACTATAAACACAAATATCCATTTATCTGATTTTTTGCTTTCCCCGTCTTTTGTCCTTTTCCACTGATATTCAAGACCTATGGGGTTTTGGCACACACTGTTGGCTGACAGGCAGAACCTCTGTCAACAATTTCTTTTTCCTTACCCACCTTCAGCTGAGAGTGGCCACATGACACAGTAATGGTCTGTAGAGGTGTAAGCAAACGTCTTTTTATCTGGGAAGTGTTCCTCTCCACCCCCCCAAAAAAAAATTTCTTTTTTTTAAATTTTTTTAATGTTTTTTTTTTTTTTTTTTTTTGAAAGAGTGAGAGACAGAGCACAAGCTGGGGAGGGGCAGAAAGAGAAAGGAGACACAGAATCCGAAGCAGGCTCCAGGCTCTGAGCTGTCAGCACAGAGCCAAATGCAGGGCTCAAACACACAAGCCATGAGATCATGACCTGAACTAAAGTTGGACACTTAACCGAGTGAGCCACACAGGCACCCCAAAGACAACATTTCTTTAAAAAGTCAATGCTGCTCACCTTTTGTCCTTCCTGCCTTTTCCTGAATGGAATACGAACATGACACTGGGCATTTACAGAATCCACTTATGGTTTTGGGGTTTTTTTTTTTAATTTTTTTTAATGTTTTTATTTATTTTTGTGACAGAGAGAGACAGAGCATGAGCAGGGGAGGGGCAGAGAGAGAGAGAGGGAGACACAGAATCAGAAGCAGGCTCCAGGCTCTGAGCTGTCAGCACAGAGCCTGATGTGGGGCTTGAACCCACAGACTGTGACATCATGACCTGAGCTGAAGTCGGATGCTTAACTGACTCAGCCACCCAGGAGCCCCTTGGGTTTTTTTTTTTTTAAGTTTATTTATTTTGAGAGGAAGAGACTGCAAGCAGGGGAGGGGCAGAGAGAGCGGGAGAGAGGAAATACCATGCAGGCTCCATGCTGTCAGTGCAGAGCCTAACTCAGGGCTCCATCCAATGAACCATGAGATCACGACCTGAGCTGAAATCAAAAGTTGGATACTCAACCCACTGAGCCACCCAGGTGCTCCAATCAATAAACACACTTATCCAAAGTTGTGGTCACCCATATTTCTAGGAGGACACAAACCTTGAAACCAATGATGGCTGTGATATAAAGAAAACCAGACTTCTCAGTAAATAAAATATTTTATTAAGAAATTGCTATTTTTGCCCCATTTTAGTATACTGCAGTTGGATAATCCTCCTGTGCTTGTACAAATAGCCACAGTACAGAGACAAATATATAAGAATTTATGATTGAAAAGTGATCAGAATAAGATCTTCTCTCTTCAGTGATGTGATGAAACTACTTGGTCTCCATCACCTGCAAAGAGCTTCTTCGAAGTGTAGGCAGGTTCTTGACAGACAATAATAATTCTTTGCTTTGCAATGAAGGTCATGGATGGGGAGATTCCAATTGGACTTGGACTTGTAGCGATCGCTTCAAAGGGGCAGTACAAGGAATATCATCTGTAGCAAAATGGTTAGTAGCCACAGCCATAGCCGCAGCCATAGCGGGAGCTGAACCCACAGCCGTATCCTCCTTTGGAGCCATATCCACAGCCAGAGCCAGAGCCACAGCCATATCCACAGCCATAGCGGGAGCTGTATCCACAGCCATATCCGCCTTTAGAACCATATCCTCGGCCAGAGCCATAGCCACAGCCAGAGCCACATCCAGAGCCACAGCCAGAGCCACATCCAGAGCCACAGCCAGAGCCACAGCCAGAGCCATAGCCGCAGCCATAGCGGGAGCCATAGCCACATCCATATCCACAGCCACAGCCAGAGCCACAGCCGCCACAGGAGTTTCCGTAGTAGTTACAACACATGGTGTTGGGAGGTGAGTTTTCAGTTGAGGTGTAGGAGGATATTCTGAAGTCTGGATACCACCTCCTCTTCCAGGACCTTTATATACTCCCAGGGATGTATGGCTCATACCTCACATGGGCTCTGCTCTCTCATTTTACAACTATTTGCCTAATATTAGCTCACCCTGTGTACAACAAGTTTATTTAAATGCCCTAATTTACTTGCTAAACTAGGAATTTTCTAAGGCTTTAAAACCAAATAAAGATACATTTCCTAAGCACCCAAACATATAAGACCATAATTTTCACTTCCATAATTGCATTTCATGACCATGACATATCGCATCACCAAAATATGTTTGACCTATAAATATAAGTTTGGTTGGGGTTTTTTTGTTGTTGTTCTTTCAATACCTCAGAAATCATCCACAAAACACAAAGTTCTACTCACTACTATTAATATCCTCTGTACCATCATCATCATCATCTTCATCACCATAATCATCATCATAGCATCTTGGTGTCTTTTTTACCCTTTCTTAGTATTTTGTTTTTTCTATCATAATCATTCTGAAACACTTCTCATGGATTTTGCACAAGCAATTAAATATTTCAACACGTTATAGCCTCTCCTGGAAACATTCTTATTCTCTCTGGAGGAGTGCGAGTCTATCCCAACCTTTTCCAGTCAGGTTATTACATTCTCTTCCTTTTTTTTTTTTTTTTTTTGTATTTTTTTGTTGTTGTTGTTTGTTCTTTTGTTGTTGTTGTGGTGGTGGTGGTGGTGGTGGTTAAAATCCAGATGAGTACATTATTTAATATTTATTATTTAAACAGAGAGCAAACTTTTCCAAAGGTTTCAATTTAGAGCAAGAAAAATGCCTTGGTTCAACAACTTCTTTGTTAAAGTCCATTTCTTTAAAAAAAAAAAGTGTTTATTTATTTTGAGAGAAAGAGACAGACAGCAGGGGAGGGGCAAAGAGAGGGAGAGAGAGAATCTCAAGCAGGCTCTGCACTATTAGTGAGGAGCCCAACACAGGACTTGATCTCACAAACTGTGAGATCATGACCTGAGCTAAAATCAAGAGTCAGACACAACCGTCTGAGCCACCCAGACACCCCTAACATCCAGTTCTTAAACATAAGTCTGTTCATAAATTTTCTCACACTGCTCCCATCTTCGTACTATCTATCCATACTTCCCACTAACATGTAGCCACTCAATAATTAATTCTTCCAGGCTCTGCAATATTTTTTGATTTTCTTCTCACCTGTCTTCTCTGACAAACAATATTTTAATAATTATATTTACCTGTGCTGCTTTTGTTGGATGCCTTTCATCATGCCATTAATAATAGTGACCTTTCCATGGTATTTATTATTCATCCTTACTTTTAATTTGATATCCTCTTTTACCACCATTTCCCTTATGCATGGGCTTCTGGTCCAGGACATCTCTCTCATTAACAATCTTTCCTTGCTTTTCCCTAAGTTTTGAGTTTCTTGTGGTTACTTTATCCTACATCTTTGCTTTTCACCTTATACACTATTAAATCTTATCTGCTGCCACTGATTTGACCACTGTAAACACACAGATGACTCCTAAAACTAAAGACCTCTTTATCAGTCTGATTCCAATCAGGAGACAGAAACCACATAGTAGGATAAACAGAAATTTTAATGTGAAACAAAATTATTAAACCACGATAAAAGAGTAGCTATACGATATGAGGAAATTCTATATGGTACCCTAAGAATGTGAGAGACTACTCAAAAAATTAAAAAAAAAAAAAACTTGAAAAGATTAATTCAGCCCACTAGAAAGCAGAGAAGTTCACCGGTTTGGCCAGACCAGGGTAGTTCCACAGTCATTGACCAAGCAGGAGACAACTCTTTCTGGAACGCAGATGGAAAACAAGCAACCGATGGTGTGGGCGTGTAGAGGGTCTGGGAAGCTCTGGGATGCAGGCAGACGGGGGATGGGGAATTCCTGTAGAGGGAATCTGGGTGTCTTTGAGGGCAGGAGGTCAACAGGGATTCATGGAGGAGAAGTCTTCAAGGTACAGGTTTCCATACGGAGGGGAGCCAATAAAGATTCTTGTCAGTCTGAGGCTCCGGCATCACTGAGGATCCCTCACATCCTCAACTCTTGACTGAGTAGAGCTTCCCCAGATGTCTGCACATCCACACTACTGAACACCCTCCCCTTCTCTCCAGTGTTGCACCCAAAAAATTCAGAACCACTTCCTCTTGCAATGTCCCAACACCTCCCGCTACTGAGAAAGCTTCATACCATGCTCACAGCAAAGAAAAAAATGCCTAAAGGAATCCCATGTGTTATTACAGAGCATCTACTGAAGGGGAGTTTGAAGCTGAGAGGCAGTAAATTGATGACTGGTACATGTCTCCCCCAAGTTTCAGAGGCTCTGTAACAGAAGTAGCTTTCCATGGCAAACAGATCGATTCCCTTTCCGGCTGAGCCACTTGCTAACAATTTGACCAGGGAAAATGTCCTCAGATTTGTGAGTCTCAGTTTTTATAACCTCTAAATTGGAACAAAAATAACTACATGTATTTAAAATTTTGTCAAAATGTCTGTAGAAAATATATAGGAGATACAAAGAGTATAGCACAGATCCTGATGTATAGTGGAGACTCAATACATTCTATTTTTCCTTTCCCCCTTTCTTTGATCCACATACAAGGATTCCCAAATAACAGCAGCTTTTCAAATACCTACATTTACTTATACCGATATATTTATTGTACTAAAATTTTAAGATGTTGTGTAATGTTGCTCTGGTTTCAAGTGCATCTGTGTTAATTAATGTTTTTCATAATAACTTTTCAAAAGTGACCCAACTCCCTCAGAAAACAAACTACCACGCAATTGGCCTCAGTGCACCTTGTTGGGTGCATTTTAAATCATATTTTTATAAACATGTAGTATCAAACCATACATCACAGGGCTTGGCTTCATAGCATATTTTGAAGATCAGTGATCATAAACATCTATTGAGGTTACAGTCCCCTCCCTTGGGAATAGGCCTATGTATTTAATAGGGAGAAAGTAAATTTCTGCGCTCCCAGAGTTCCAGAGCTTACTATGGAAGAGTAAAGTCAGGTGCTGCTTGGCGGTGTGACCATACTGCAGCTGAATGTTTCAAGAGTGATGAGTAATGTGTCGTTGTACGGGGGCTCCTCCTGATTCACGAGATTATACTCTAAAAGTTCTATGAGAATCACACTGACAGCAAATATACTTTTTCCCTCTTTCCCCTCTTCCTGCTTAGATGTCAATTGAATCTGAGTCAAAATGTGATTTGGTCCAGCTCCTCCCACACGACTAGGCAGTATTCGCTACTGTAAAGTGCTTTATTGGCTGAAAACATTCCTTTTCCAGTTGTCTGTATGTGAGCCGTGAAACCATTTGGTGAAACTATCAGATTGTGAATTTAAAATGTCATTTAACAGAGACTGACACTCAGAAGGGTTCAATGCCAAATTAAAATTGCATTTCCATGTTTGCTTGATGTGACATATAATCTGTACTATTGTATTACATAATAATATAATAGGGAGATACAAGTAACCTCTCTTTTAATATTTTCAGTGTTGGGGAGCTCTCAATTTATTGTTTCAAACAATCTCATTTTATTGTGAAATCTCTTTTTGTTAGTAGTTTCTATATGATTCAAATCTCTCAGAATCCTCCATGGAAAATTCCTAGTGTAACTTAAGATCCTTGCAAATGCCATATTTCTTTTCCCTACTCCTCCCTAGTATTTTCCCCCATGAAGTCTGTAATGCAGGCTTTGGTTAATATGGAATATTTCTATCTTACTTTGTCTAGGTTTTTTTCATGTTTATTTTTTTCTTTTTATTTTATGTATTTTTTTTATCTTAAATTCCAGTATAGTTAACATATAGTGTTATGTTAGTTTCAGGTTTGCAAAATAGGGATTCAACAATATCAGACATCCTCCAGTGCTCATCACAAGTGTACTCCTAAACCCCATCACCTATCTAACCCACCCCATGACCCACCTCCCATCTGGTAACCATCAGTGTATTCTCTATAGTTAAGAGTTTGTGTCTTGGTTTCTCTCTCTCTCTCTTTTCTTTTTCTAATTTGTTTTGTTTCTTAACTGTCTCTGCACAGTCAAGGAAACCATTGACAAAACTAAGAGGCAACCTACTAAATGGGAGAAGATATTTGCAAATGACATAGCCATTTAAGTGTTAGTACCCAAAGTATATAACGAACCTATGCAACTCAACACCCAAAAAGTAAATAATCCAATTAGAAATGGGCAGAAGACATGAACAAACATTTCTCCAAAGAAGGCATCCAAATGGCCAACAGTCACATGAAAAGATATTCAACAACACTCAACACCAAGGAAATGCAAATCAAAATCACAATGAGATATCACCTCACACCTGTCAAAATGGATAAAATCAAAAACACAAGAAACAACAAGGGTTGGCAAGAATGTGGAGGAAAAGGAACCCTCTTGCATTGTTGGTGGGAATGCAAACTGGTGCAGACTTGTCTAGGTTTAAGCTTCTGCTGATACTACAGCCTTACTTTGCTAATATGGTTACTATTGCCATATTACCTCAGCCTCATGCCTTGTCTCCTTCCTATAGGATAAGGTAATAAAATATATTCGTTAACTCTGGCCATCTTCCAAATCTATAACAAGTTTTTCATTTCACTTCTCTCCTATCATTGTTAAGAACATTACCACTTTTTTCAGTGACTCTGATTCTATGCCTTGCAGGCATTGTTTACATTATAGGATCAACACTTTTTAAAAATTAGAATAGGATGAGATGTTAAGAGTCAGCTGAATAACCTCTCTGACACCAAAATCCATTTTTGCCTGTTATGTTTTAAAACTGTCACATATTAAGATGTTAGCCTCCTTTTAATTCCATACATGTTCATCGAATTCTGGTTCCCGGAGCCAGGAAACCAATATTAATCTCTCTTCCATGTAACAAATATTTTAAAATATGGGAAGAAAATGGTGGTGTCAACACAAAGTGCTATGAGGTCCACACTTGTAAGTACCCCCTCTCATAGCCTCTTCCTCCCTTCCCCCCGTCTCCAAGCTGCCCTTACAAATTTCCAAGTCCAGACCAGAGACTATACCCCCTTCAATTATTCCAACATGCTCCAAACAAGATACCTTTCTTCCATTCTTCCATAGTCCAATCCACACACGCGCAAACATGGAAATGGTGTGAATTTGTGTTTAGTATTGATATGAAAGATGGAAAAAAGACAGAAAGGAAAGACGTTGCAAAGACAAGAACAAATGGCTGGATAAACCAATAAGTATCTTAAAACAAAATCCAAGCAAATCTTAACACCTTATAACACAAGGCTTTGCGTGACCTGGCCTCTACTCACCTCTCCAGTCTAGATGGTTTCTGCTCTCCTGTCCCCAGACCTTACAGTCCCTAAGCATACTAACCTCCCATCTGCTGAGAGCTTTGCGCCTGTTCTCCCTCCTGCCTCCAACATTCTTCCCCTTATTCTAGCATCTATCCATTTGCCAAATATCAGCCTACTTGTCACTTCTTCAGACTTTTAACCTGATCTTCCTATCTGAAACAGCACCATATTATTTTTTTAATTGGACTTTACATTTTATTTTATATTTTTCTAAGGTGGCTCCACGCCCAGCGTGGGGCTGGAACTCACCACCTCAAGGTCAAGAGTCACAGGCCTACCAACTGAGCCAGCCAGACACCCCTGGACTTTACATTTTAGAGCAATTTTATGTTAACAGCAAAATCAAGCAGAAGGTTCAGCTCACACAGTGGTTGCCCAACCTTCCAGGGAAGCCACAAATACTAACGTCGGTGATGAATCTGGCCCAAAGTATTCAATAACTTTCAGGAACAAGTGAAATTTCTGTATTGAAAAAATATACTTTTATCCCAAATATGGAGTTTTTATGCTCATGGACAATACAAAACCATAGAATAGGATAACCAAGAATTTACATTTTGAACATAACCAGAATCAAATCTTCTGTCTTCATGTAACATAATGGCAACATTCATAATTCCTCAATAACAGGTTCTCTGAAGTAAACACAGGTGGTATCCAATTCTTACTTGCATGTAGAGATAATAAAATGAAGCATCTTTTAGGGAAAAATGTTAATCTTGAAATATTCTTCAGAGGCATACAATATTCTAGATATTCTAGGACGATGTTCTAGCAGCAAGAAGAACAGCATTTTCTGTAGCAAAATGGTCGGCAGGTACAGCAGCCACTTCCATAGCCACAGCCATATCTGGAACCATGGCCACAGCCACAGCCAGAGCCATATCCACAACCATATCCACAGCCATAGCCACAGCCACAGCCAGAGCCATATCCACAACCATATCCACAGCCATAGCCACAGCCATATCTGGAACCATATCCACAGCCAGAGCCATATCCATAGCCACAACCAGAGACATATCCACAGCCATAGCCAGAGCCATATCCACAGCCACAGCCAGAGCCATATCCACAGCCCCTGTAAGAGTTTCCATAATAGTTGTAACACATGGTGGCAGAGGGTGAGGTTTCTGTTGAGGAAAAGAGTGCTTCCAAAGTTTGAATGTCACCTACTACCCTGGAACCTTTATATACTGACAAGGAAGGGCCAGGGCATGTAATGAATTTTGTGATTCATGCAATAAATATTTATTTAATATCTAGCATGTATAAGTCACTCCTGTCAGTTGATAATGAGAGGACTTGATCTTTTCAGAGCTATAGCATCTATCTTAAATGAAACAATTATTATAGACTCCAGTTTTATTGGGAAACCATGTTTGTTTTTTGTCACCCAGGAATTGTCTTGAGCCAATTACAAATCTGTCGAGAAAGTTTCCATCAATTATCCAATCATCTGAGCACATGATTCCAACGATATATGTAACAAGGCTCTGTGGAGGGTAGCAAAGTTTAGGTTTGGAAATATGACTATTAAAATAAGCTTGACTAATTACATTGACTAGCTTACTAAATACTACATAGGGGATTTCATTGGAACTTAATGCTGCCCAATTCAGAACCTCAACATTGTATGTTGTAGAGTTCCTATGAATCCAAATACCCATGCATATGATATTCTGATAATTTTACCCCAAGAGCCATTCCTCAATAAATTTTTATCAACTCCAGGTATTCATTTAGTTCAAACAGAACAACACACACACATACAAATACCCTTTAAAGACTGTTGAGGCTCACCTGGGTATCTCAGTTGGTTAAGCATCCAATTTCAGCAACTTCAGCTCAGGTCATGATCTCATGGCTTGTGAGCTCATGCCCCATGTCAGGCTCTGTGCTAACAGCTCAGAGCCTGCAACGTGCTTCAGATTCTGTGTCTCCTCTCTCTGTCCCTCCCCACTCATGTTCTGTCTCTCTCTCTCTCTCTCTCTCTCTCTCCCTCTCAAAAATAAGTAAACTTTAAAAAAATGTTAAAAAAAGACTTGAAATTTTTGCAAATCACAAAATTTCCTTCAGACATTTTAATCTATGTGACCCCAATAAAATTGTGAAAGAGGTAGATAACTTGTAATATGGAAATTGGAGTACAAAGAGGTTTAGGAACCTTACCGAAAGCTCCACAGTTAATACATTACAAAGATCAAGTGTCTGTTCTTTGTTTCATTACATCAAGTGTCCCTTTCTACTCATTAGAGGCTTAAACACTTATTGTTTCTTATGGTGGCCCATTTCGCTGTGAAATTACTCTGTTATAAAATCGCCACACACTTTCAAGTCTCATTATTCCCAGTGTCACTTTGGGTCCTAGGTAAAATTTATTTCAGTGTTGTGTTCACAAGCCAGTCTCCTCAAGTATGTCTGACAGTGCCTCTCGACCTTTCTTTCACTTTCTCTCTATAGCGGTCTACTCTTAATACCTACCGGTATGACTGTCTCCTAATCTCTGTTGATATACAGAAATGCTATAGAGGTCACCCAAGTCAACCACACCTCTTACCAGATAATTTAGAGAACAGTAGAGAAAGCCTGTTGTAAATTATCACACACACACATACATGTGAGCGCCCACGCAAATAGCACCTCAGGACAATATACACTTATTCTTTCCAGTCTAAGTGGATCAGAAGTCTAAGCACAGCCTACCTAGGATCTCTGTTCGGGTTTCATGATATTACACTCAAAGTATCAGCCAGGACATCTGAAAAATCTCTTTCTGTGAAACTTGAGTTTCCAGATTTAGCCAGTACGCCCCAAATATTGCATGAAACATACTAAAAAGTTATCTGGTTTTCATCTAAAATTCAGATTTGTTCATCTTGAGTTTTATCTTCTAACCCCAAACATAACATAATCACAGGAATGCTATCCCATCATCTTTGCAAAGGTAAAAGGCAAGTTACAAGACCTGCTCACACTGAAGAGGAGGGAAGCATACAAGGATGCATGTCATTAGAGGTCACCTTTGAATTCAGCCTACCGACACCTGTGAATTTATTCCTTAAGTCCAACTAGTGATTACATTTCCTCCAGCTTTGATGATATCTATTGCAATAAGGCTCTAGGCTATAGACCTTTCCTGAAACGTATTACATCTTTTTTCCCCTGTTCAGAGGCTATTTCCCTTTATGATGGACCAACTTCTATTCATCTTTCATATTTCAGCTAGAAGTTTCTCTCTCTTTCAGAAATATGCCTGACTCTTCTTTGTTTATTCTTTGTCTTGGCCTCTCTTCTGTTTTATCCTTCTGTATTTTTCAAACACCTTTGTTATAATTATATTATAGCAATATTCTGATCTTTGTAGCTTGTAGGGTTTTGTGTATGTGTCTTTTCCACACTTTTAGAAAGTGGGGCTAAAATATTTTAATTCTCTCTCCATTGAACATAATGAGATGTCCCTTATTAGGTACTCAACAAATGTGTGATGATTAAGACTACTCATTCCTCTAATTTATAAGAAGTGATTCTATTTCTTCCAAGGAGAATAATCTATCATCATCCTCTTGTGTCCTTCCTTTTCCCAAGCCTGCAATTTCTTTCAAAATTCAAGGAATACTGGGACGCCTGGGTGGCTCAATCAGTTGAGCATCTGATTCTTGGATTTGGCTCAAGTCATGATCTCATGGTTCCGTGAGTTCAAGCCCTGCATTAGGCTCTGCATGGACAGTGTGGAGCCTACCGGGGATCCTCTCTCTCTCTCCCTGTCTCTCTTACCTTCCCCACTCCCACTGTCTCTGTCTCTCTCAAAATAAATAAATAAACTTTAAAAAAAAAGATTCAAGGAATATTAAGAACACTGAATTTATTTAACCATGGGTGAATTTTGACTCCAGTTCTAACAGTCTTTCTGCCTCCCAAATGAAAATAGGATCTCTCAATCCAAAACATATTACATCTGGCTTCTCCCCCTAGATTTGGCAACATAAAAGTTCGTGGTAGTGTATTTTCCTGGTATTAGCGTCACCATTATCACAATCAGGTCTCAAAGCTCAAATCCATTTCTAACCTATAGCATCCTACAATAGAACAGGAAATGGATATGTAACACTGGTTAATTCTACCTCTCCCCCAAAATAACCCTAGTAATAGGGTTTTAGATCTATCCCCTGATAGAGCACCTAATGAGGGAATCACTCTTGTTTCAGATGGTGTCACATTGAAAGATCTCTTGTGTTGACAAATTTGTATGTTATGATCACCCATTCACCCCACCCTGATTAGTGTCTCTGGAAAGACACGGAACACATCTGTAATGTTAGTCTTATTGATTTTGCTATACCAGCCTTTCAGATATATAACTGCATATACTACCCTGAATTCCTTACCATTCTATGTGCAAAGAAAAAATACGTACTTTTTAAATATTACCTTCTCTGGGATTTTCTCCCATCTTCTTCACTGATGATGTTTAAGATCTTATAGGTTCTACCTTCACAAAGTCCCTGATGCTCATCTGTTCCATTTCATTACCTATACTACCATCTAAACTCAGGTTCATTTAACCAGTCCCCAGGTCATTTCTGTACCTAATTATTGAGCCTTCTTTCCCTCCCCTTACAGCCCATTTTTTTCACCAGCATCATTTTCCCAAAGCAGATTTTCGAGGCGTGTGTGCGTGTGTGTGTGTGTGTGTGTGTGTGTTGAATACATGAGTGTGGTTAACACGGAAAGAGTGAAATGGATAGCTCCAGGATCATGAAATACAAATGCTTAAAAACAAACCTTTGAGTAAAATGAAGTAAGAACACATGACTCAGCCAAGAAGTTTCAATATTTTAGGGATGAAATACAAGATATGTAATATTCAGCATGTCATGGATACTGACCAGTCATAACGGAAGCCAGACATACATAACCGGAACAAAGAGTTTAGCATGAGCCCTATCAATCTCTGAGGAGGTCACAGAAATAATACACAAAAATATGTCAATGACATGTATGACAGAAAAGATACACAAACTTGGGAGGAGCAGTAAAACGTGTTTTATTTGGAAATCATCACAATAGAGAAACATAGAATAAGAAGATAACAAGTTTAACCTTGGACAATGGCAAAAATGAGGTCTTCCTTCCAAAAACATAGAATAACTCAGACCCCCTCAATTACAATGAAGACTTTCAAGAAGACAGTCAATTTACTGCAGACTCTGACTACTCTCTTCATTCAGATCTGGTATGATTATGGAACACTGGCTTGGAATAATCGTCTTAGAGAAAAAGATGCATTTCAGTTATGTTCTAGCAGCAAGATGAATAACATCTTCTGTAGGAAAATGGTCTGCATCCACAGCAGGCAGAGCCATAGCCAGACTTGTATCCACAGCCATATCCACAGCCACTGCCAGAGCCGTATCCACAGCCATAGCCACAGCCATATCCAGAACCACAGCCACAGCCATAGTCACAGCCATGGCCACAGCTACCACATGAGTTTCTATAGTAGTTGCAACACATGGTGGCAAGAAATGGAGCTTCAGTAGTTCTTTAGAAGAGCAGATGGAGGTTTCTGGAGTCTGAATGTCATGTCTTGCCCTGAGACCTTTATATACTACCAGAAAAGGGCGGAGCACACAACACAGACTTTGTAGCCGCATTACCACAGCAATTTCATTTTTAAAAAGCTCATCATTTTAAGGACAACAACTCTTTTCAGGTAGTTATGGCCAGGATTTGGCCCTAACTAGTCACGAGAATTACAGGAAAACAGACGTAACCCTCGTATTATAGGTCTGTGGAATGTTAACAAACCTAATTTAGATTTTCACTCCAGGGGGCACTAGCCCCCCTGCAATTCCAGATAAGCATACATGGGCACTGAGAGACGCTCCAGCATCTCCTCTCAGGTTCAACAGGAAAGCATCGTGGCTGGAAGTGAGAGGCAAACAGCAGGTGTATTAGGTGACACATTCTCCGGTTATATCTACAAGAAAGTGGAGGGAACCCAGGTAGAATGGCTACTGCAGTGTGGCTGGAGCAAGAGACAGGTGAGGAGATCTAAGTTAGTATAAATCAGGGATCTGATGCAAAATATCAAAATAAAAACCACCATTATTTTATCCAATATAATATAATCCACTCTATTTAAGATATTTTTCAGTATGACATATATTTTTAAATGTTTATTACTTATTTTTGAGAGAGAGAGAGACAGAGTGTGAGCAAGGGAGGGGCAAAGAGAGAGGGAGACACAGAATCCAAAGCAGGCTCCAGGCTCCAAGCTATCAGCACAGAGGCCGATATGGGGCTTAGACTCATGGACCACTAGATCGTGACCTGAGCCGAAGTCAGGCATTTAACCAACTGAGCCACCCAGGTGCCCCAGTATGACATATTGTTTTGAAATATCTGCCACTTGCATTGCCAAAATTTTATCTTCCCCACATTCTACTGATTCATTAAAACACAGCTGAGACTATACCCTGTAGAGGAAGCATTCCTGGAGTACATGTATTAAGCATAATTCCTCTGTTCTTCCATAGTTTACCTTTATTGTGGTACTGAATATGTTGTATTAGCATGCTGTGTTTTAATTATCTGATTCCCTTCATCGATTGTGTGTTATTTAAGGCCAATAACTGTCTTTCTTTTCTGTGAATCTAAAGAACTAGGTAACTCACTAACTGTTGAACGAGAGTCTATGAGATTTCTTCCGCCTGTAAAATTATTGTTATTTTAATGGATAGGATGTTATATAAGAAAAATAATTATTAGAAGAACAACAATAATTATTATTAACATTTGTATTTCTTTCTATAGCTTTTGAGTTACACTCAGATTTATCACTTCATCTGAATCTGACAAAAACAACATAAAGTAGGAAATTGTGGTGTGCATTTTTACACATGTTCCAGATGAGAAAAAGGAGGCTGAGGATACTTAAGTCTTGCCCAAGGATGATAAGTTATTTAGGGGTAGAGTTGAATTCTCTCAATCCTCCCTATAACATAAAAGCTAGGACAGGACCCATGAATTTTTTTTCATGAATTATTGTTTCCTTCAGTGTTTCAAAAGCAAAATATTCACTTTGTCTGACTGAGATTGCCAGTATTTTGCAACTTTTCTCTTACACTTCTGTCATCTGGATTTTCTTTCTTTACGATCTTCCCCTCACAGCCAAAGCAGACAACTCAGCCCCCTCTCAGACCTGCTGCAGGACTCCTCTTAAGTACCACATGGTGGTACTAGGACTGTCCCTCTGCATCTGCAATCTCTGTCTACTGAGAGTACGATCTTCATAACATTTTGTAAGTCAGCATTTAAGTAGAAATGATGGTAACTTTTCTAGACATCTCAAATTTTAGTCAATATAGATTAAAAGCATCTGGATCCACAAGTACGATGTCAAAATTAAAACCTGAAACATTCTAGATTGCCTTCTAATTATGACTGTCCCAATTTTCATAAGTCTTTCCACTAAAACATATTCAACATTGGCTCCATTCCTGAAAACTCCACGACCCCTTGACATTTCACATCACCTGCTTTCTAAACCATCTTTGGTATGATCGTATTTACCCTCATCATTCCATTGATTCTTTTTCCAGACAGTGACTAAACAATTAATTTTACAAGAATTTTTGAAGACCTACATCATGCAAGTGCTATTCTAGGGCATAGGGTATTGAATAAAAAGTATGTATCTAGAGCTCAAGATGAGTTCTGTGCTTTAGAAACTCTAGGGAGAGTGAATCATCATTTCCATTAGACCATTCTTTATGTTTCCACCTCATGCTACATGAAATATTAGATTGTATTCAATGTTTGCTCTTCCTTCCCCGTTAGCTCTTCAATATGCTGCAACCAATACCTATGGTTATCACCTCCCCCTTAATAAAAGCTTTTTTTATTATAGATCTCACCCCCTCTGCCAAATCGAATGGAAACTTCTCTACTAACTAATAGAACTTGATACAAAAAAAAAAAAAAACAGGACCCAATCATCAGAAAATAAACTACTTTACTAATACCCATTAATTTGTTATGAAAAGTACATTGACAAACACAGTGTCAATTTACTTGGCATCAAACATATGTCAGAGTTCATACCTATGGAATACATGTATGATAGATGTACAGAACATCTACCTTGGGAGTCTAACCTATGTATCTGACATGAGAATATTGGGATTATGGATTAAAATTCTGGAATTATCAAAATACTGCCAATATTAATAGATATAATATATAAGGTTGAGCCATATACAAAGTTTTAGGTTAAAATGGTTAAATGTCAGCCACTTCACTATGAGCAACCTAATAATAAATATAATAACAAAAATGTACTGCATTCTCACAGTGGTAGAGTTTTGCATATTTTATTCATTTTGTACTTTCAACAATCCTGACTTAGCACTCTTTTAGCATTTTACCTCTGAATATACTGAGGCTCAGAGGTGTTAAATAATATCAGCTAATAACTGATGGAGCTAAAGCACAAGTAGTGTGACTCTGGATCCTGGACCCTTAATCACTATCCACACAATTTTCTCCTTGGAAGTGTAATCATTGGGATGGCCTTGAGGAAATGATATTTTGCAGAAGGAGAATGTGGTTAAATCCAGCGTTTCATGCAAGGGGAATGTAGATACCAATTTAAGATAAGCTCTAAAGATTTCTGGACATAAAGAAATACTGTAACCCCTCTTACTGATTTCTGTGGAGTTTTATTTTTCTTTTTCAGGTTTATAAATAATACATCCACATTTTAAAACTTTCAAAAAAGTAAGTTTATTCTCAATAACAAGAGGCATGTGGGCAGTGGCCTGCCATTTAATTGTGTAATGACCTCTGCTGAAGGTAGGGGGTCTGATTTGCCAATTTCCGTGATGTAAATATTCTTAGCATGACTAGTTTCAGATTAAATAGCTTACAAAATTCCTGGAAGTCTATATCATCTCTTGATACTCTAATAAATTAACTTTCATGTTTACAACTTAAATCAATATGCCACTTCTTTTGTGTTTGGGGTAAGGCAGGTATCCATCTTTTCTTTATCTTAAACAGTAAATTGATTAATCCCATTTACTGAACAAACTATCTCAAATGAAAACCTTGTTACTAAGCACCCCTGAATTCTTTAGCACTGGCTATTGTGGTCTTACTTCCCCAGAATGATCTACTCCCTATACCTTGATAACAGGTGGACAAATATGGCTTCCCTTCTAGGCCAAAGTCCTCACTGGCCAGCTTGTTGTGACTTTATAGAACCAAACTGTACAATAGGAATTATCATTAAACACATACATTTTAGAATTTTCCAGTAGCCACATTTTAAAAAAATAAAAAGAAACAGATGGATTGATTTTATAGCATATTTTACTTAACCTAATATATTCAAAATATTATAACAATATTGAACTAATATTTTTAAATTATTTGATATATAGTTTTAATTCTTTTTTATACCAAGTCTTTGAAATCTAGTGTGTACTTTATACTTCAATGCATTTCATTTTGGACCAGCCATATTTCAAGTGCTCAATGGTCATATCCCTCTAGTGGCTACCATCTTGGACAATGCAACTTAAGAGAATCTCAGAATTCCTATATGGGTGTAATACTGATTATAAGCTTTCCAACAGAGGTTACTACTTAAGCAGTAAGCTGTCAACTTATTCATTTCTTTTTAAAATTCCTCTTCCTTGAATTTTATTTTCCTTTACATGTAGCAGATCAATTTCAACTCATCCTTCATGGCTTTGCTCATATGTCATTCTCCTTTAGAAGCAATATCTTGTCTAGTACTCCTTTTCTACATTATGACTCATTTTGTCTTCTCCTTTGAATTCTTCCTCAGCATCCCTATAACACCTATAAACATGCATGCTATAATGTGAATGTATGATTTATTATTTTGTATCCAAATGAATATCTTTAATTATTGGAAGAAGGAACTGTGTGTTCTTTGTGCCTCTGTCCCCAACATTAATCATAACATGTAGCTGGATCATGGATGTTAAAATTTTTTAAATTACCAAAAGAAAAAAATGCCTGATTTTATAATTTAGTACATCAACAATATGCAATAGCTCATCAAAGAAAAAGATCTTGAGTTTCTTCATGAAGAACTTTTAATGCTTAAATCATTTCCTGATTATAAGAAGTAATCACTTTTATCAATGGTATCCATTTCCTCCATTATGTGACCCAATGTCTGAAGCCATATCTTCATTTTTCCCAGCCTTCCCTGATGAATGGTACACACACACACACACACACACACACGAACTATCTCTGATTTTATCAACCCTATCTCTCTTTTACAATTTTAATTTCCTCATTTACTCAAGATGAGAGTCATAATTATTTTGGGTTTTTTTTTTTTTATTTTATATAAAAGAGTATTTTAATTCTTATCCTTAGGAACTATAAAGAATATACATGATTTGGAAATGAGACTGTACCAAACAATGGCCAAAGAAAAATCATCCACTCTATGCCTTTTCTTTGGTCTGGTCACTCAGAAATACGTTATCAGCTATGATTGCTGTTGCTTGTCACCTCACATTAATTTTATCCGTGTATTCGCCATAATCTACTGTCCCTTACATGTAAATTCCGGACCCCTTTTTCACATACTGGTATACCATATCTCTGAGGCCTGGTTGGAATACTGATATTCTGCACCATCTTGTCTTTTGACTGACATCACCCATTTGGTATATTCCAGTCTCCCCTGACCACCACATCTCATTCGTCGCTAGAGAAAATATTGTGACCGGGTTTTTCCCTTCCACCTGTCTCATGATGGGGTCCTGACCCACCCACCCACTTTTCCTACAATTTAGTCTTTTGTCTTCCCACCTAGCAAAGAACTTGTGGTTCCCTCCCTCTCTCACCAACTGTGACATTCTACACAATTGTTTGTTGACTAAGAGAGTCACAATATTTGTCATTTGAACATATATTTAATGTTATTTCGTGAAGACTGTTGTTTGGATATGTAAATGACCTTATAATACTTAAAAAAATCGTATCCCCACATTTTTAAAAATGTCTGTGATGACAAAGGCCATATGAAACAATGAGTAGATTTTCAACCACAAGCAATCATTAGAAGTAGCTTCTCTTCTTTGTAAGACTAAATGTATATTATGCAAAGCAGTCAGTCCTCAGCTCCGACTAACAAATGTTCCATCACTGAAAACTGTCCAACTCTTGAAAGCACCCCGGTTTCCTCATCAGTAAGACACATTATATGCTGGGTATAGCCTCACTCCAGGGCTGACCTTGATGGCAGAACCATCTTCCTTGGAATTGGCCATGTTGTGGAGTCTCCAAACTCCAGGGACCTCAGATTCACACTTTGTGAAGTGATCTTTGTCATGGGGATGAGTCAGTGAGTCATTTTTCACTGCTGGTTGAAATTGAGTCTGAAAAGACATTTTTTATTATAAGATCTACATGTTAGAGTTCTGGAAAGGCATATGAGGAAAAACCCTGAAGTCAGACCCCAACAAACTCGTAGGCTCTCAAACTCAGAAAGGACTGGGCTTTTCATCCCATTCTTATCTGCTCAAAGACACTCAAAGACATCTGCACCGAGTAGGGCACTCAAAGACTAGACACTCAAAGCACTAGTCCTTGTACTTTCAAACTGGTAGTTATGGCACCACTGATCATACCCAAAACTTAATGAATTTCTCTTTCCTTTTACACTTCCTACTGTCCTTTCTAGACTTTCTTACAACGGCCAAAATCTCAGATGACACAAAACTTCAAAATACTGCCCAGAACTGTATCCAATACTTCAAACTGCACTCTCTTCCCCAGGAGGCTGTTTTATTTCCACCATAACAATCATCCATTTAAATTTATTTTAATTATGGGCACCTGGGTGGCTCAGTCGGTTGAGCATCTGACTTCGGCTCAGGTCATGATCTCACGGTTCGTGAGTTCAAGCCCCGAGTCAGGCTGTGTGCGGACAGCTCAGAGCCTGGAGCCCACTTCAGATTCTGTGTCTCCCTCTCTCTCTGCTCCTCCCCCGCTCAGGCTCTGTCTCTCTCTCTCTCTCTCTCTCTCTCTCCGTCAAAAATAAATTTTAAAAAAACATTAAATTTATTTTAATTCTTACTTTTCTTTTTATTATCACCTACTAGAATGTAAACACTCTGACAGCAGGAAACCCGTCTACAATGTTAGACCTGTATCTTCAGTGTGTAAGACAGTTCCCTTTCAAAAATATTCAAAACTATTTGCCAGTTAAGTGACTAATATCAATTTCACAAACTCAATATACGCAAACAAAAGTATTTGCACTTGCATCAAAATGCAGATGACATGATACCACATTTTTATTCTACTTATCCTTTCCTTAGTTATTCATCCATCACCTGAGTCTACTTCCAATTTCTCATTAATCCTGGGAACTCTCTTCCATTCCATTTATCCTTTAAGTGCTCAAGCCACACCTCCGCTCCTTTGGGCTTCTGTCACAGCCTCCTGAAGAGGTGACATCCCACTTCATCTTTCCCCTTCACTTCCATTCTAGATACAGTGTGATTTTCAGGACTCAGTTCTGAAATACTGTGTGAGGGCTGAGTATGAAGGATGCAAGAAATAGGTGGAGAAGACATTATCTCTGATGTACATAAGAGAAGAAATGCTTGTATTGTACCAAGGAGAAAAGTCGAGGGTTCATGAAATATATTGTCAGCTGGATTTCAAGAGACACCATAACACCTCAAAAAAAGGAGTAATTCACAGGCAAGAACACAGAGATGTGTTAGAAGCAAAGAACCATTTTTATTGAGAATAAGGGATTTGCCCAGCTGTGGAAAGTTAGGATCATTGCCACAGTCACAAAACAGAATCCAGATTAAGGGAGTAAAGCCCAACATATGGAAAACAGTAAGATGATACTACACAGCCACAAGATGCCATCCTACAAATGTTAATGGTGGTCAAATCTTCTACAAAGGATGCAATTTCTTAGATATAGAAGTCTTGGGGTATGGATTCTTGAATCAGCCTTCCCTTAAGGCGTGTCATTTCAGAAGCAAGTGGGGTTTGAACAGTGATGTTCTAGCAGCAAGAAGAATAACATCTTCTATAGAAAAATGGCCGGTAGGCACAGCAGCTGGAGCCATAGCCATAGCCACAGCCATATCCAGTGCCATAGCCACAGCAGGAGCCATATCCACAGCCAGAGCCACAGCCATACCGTGAGCCATATCCACAGCCATATCCAGTACCATAGCCACAGCCATAGCCTGTTCCATAACCACAGCCATAATAGGGGGCACATCCACAGCCATAGCCATATCCACAGCCATAGCCACAGGAGTTGCCGTAGTTGCAACACATCTTGTCAAGAGAAGAGAATTCACGTTGGTTGCGAGAGGATGTGGTGAAGTGCATGTCTTCTACTAGCCTTGGACCTTTATATACTGCCAGTAATTGACAGAGCATGCCATTCATCCCCTGACTTACCCAACAAATATGTAAGCAACTATGCTGTGCCAGTAACTGTCAACAATCAGTAATGCCTTGGGTAAAATAAACTGTTTATTTGGGGGTGACTCTCATTTTATTTAAACAGCAACAATTTTTTTAACTTTATTTATTTTGAGAAATAGAGCATGAGCAGAAGAGAGGCAGAGACACAGAGGGAGAATCCCAAGCAGGCCCCGCTCTGTCAGCGCAGAGTCCAATCTCATCAACTCAAGAACCATGAGATTATGACTTGAGCTGAAATCAAGAGTCAGATGCTTACCAGACTGAGCCACCCAGGTGACCCTATGTAGAGGCAGCATTTTCATTTACTCTGCCAAAGAATTATCTCAGTAGCATCATGTAATCTACATAGAACAGATACCAAACTTCACAACCTCCTATCTTTTAATATATTTCATATAACAAGTTCAGGGGGAATTTAGGAAAATTTTGTCCCTCTTGATCTATCCTCCTTCTCAAAACATCTACCTCTGCCCTTGGGGAAGGAAATAACTCCCAACTCCTTTCTGGAATCATCACAACTTCTTGGCAGGCTTCTTGCATCCAGATACCTACTGTATAAGCCTACTGTCTCCTTGTGGGAGAAACCAGGGATGATGATAATATCAGGGCACAGAACAACCCCCAACAACATTGAAAGATCGAATGTCAGATGTCAATAGTGCTGAGATTCAGAAACCTTGGTTTATAACATCGCATCTATAAATTACGTTTTCTTTTTTTTTTTCATTTTTTAAATGTTTATTTATTTTTGAGAAAGAGACAGGGGAGCAGAGCAGGGGAGGAGCAGAGAGAGAGGGAGACACAAAATCTGAAGCAGGCTGCAGGCTGCGAGCTGTCATCACAGAGCCTGACGCGGGGTTCAAACTCACAAACCGCAGGATCATGACCTGAGCTAAAGTCGGAGGCCCAATGGACTGAGCCACCCAGGTGCCCTAGGTTCTTTCTTTATTGCTGTCTAAGTCCAAATATTCCTTTCTTCTCAACTAAACCAAGCAACTGACCTTTCCATCAGCAGATGTGTAGTTAAAAAAAAAGTTGTTTACTTTTTGTTTGTGATGTTTTTGGTTATTTTTGTTGTCTAAGTCACTATTTTCAGATTCAGGCACAATCCAAAATTTAACTTTTTACTATAACAGCCATGAAATCCGTGTTGGAAGTACAAACTCAGGAAGATTATTCCTTCTACTCCATTTTCAAATTTCAACAACAAAGTAATGAGTGCCAACAAGTCCTTTATCAAGTGCTTTCAACAGAGATTTTTCATAAAGCTGCTGATTTTCTTTTCTGAGAACTTTAATTATTAGACATTTTTCCTTCAGTTAAGAATACTTCCAACTGATTTTTCTTATACTGGTCACTGGTCTGTTTGATTACTCTGCTATGTGTCATCACTAACAAGAAGCTTAAAGAAAACATATCCCATGCAATTGTTCTTTACCTTTTATTTTCTCTCCTTTTCTGTCAGTCTTGAAATTCGAAATGACAAATTCTAATGCAAAGCTTCCCTAGAATAGACATGTTAATTTTCAAAAACCCACTTTCTGGTCACAATATGCCTGAGCTATTGAAAATCATTCCTATATTTATTGCATTATTTCTAGTACATTTCCATTCAGATCTCTGGATACTGATCCTAACAGCAGAAAAAAAAATCTATATTTTGTACATCTCTGAGTCACAAGTTCTAAGTAGAATGCCTGGCATGTAATTTGAAATCAATCAATATTTCCACCGATAAAAACAGATGTATTAAAACAAAATATATTCTAACATTGGAGTGTTCCCATTTTACTCAAGCTGAAACTTTCAAATGTTCTGTGACTAAGAGAGTCACAAATTTCACATTTTGAAGATATGTGTTAGCTTACAAAGACATATTTCCAGAGGCATAAATTATCTTAAATGTTTCATAAATGATCGGCACTTCACTACACATGTAAATTTTGATATACATGCCTAATTAATGATATTCTGCCCTCCTCCAGAAAGTATTCAATGACAAGGAACATAAATGAAACCATAAGTTAGATGTTCAGTGAACTTCATTATTAGAATTCTCTACCCATCTTTGTAGGGTTTCCCCACTCATATTGACCCAAAGGACAGTCAGTCCCCAGATCTGATTTAAAGATGTTCCATCTGTGAAAAATGCCCAACTCTTGAAAGAAACCATGTCTCTTCATCAGCAGAACACGTTATATCCTGGGCATAGCCTCACTCCAGGGCTGACCTTGATGGCAGCACTATCTTCCTTGGAATTGGCCATGTTGTGGAGTCGCCAAGCTCCAGGTACCTCAGACTCAGACTTTATAATGACCCTTGTCATGGAAATGAGTTAGTGAGTCCCTTTTCACTGCTGGCTGAATTTGACCTTGAAAAATATTTTCTACTGTAGGATCTAAAGGTTAGAGTTCTGGAATGGCACATGAGGAAAGGACATTGAAAACAGACCCCAACAAACTAGTAGGTTCTCAAACTCAGAAAGAACTGGGCTTTACATCCCATTCTTATATCTGTACCAAGTAATGCCGTAAATGCTACCATTAAACCACAGGTCCTTGCTTTTTTCAACTGAAAATTGTGGCAGCACTGATCATACCCAAAACTTAATGAATTTCTTTTCCACCCTTTTTATTTAGTGCTGTCCTTTCTAGTCATTCTGTCAACTTGGATCAGTTCATTTGACACAAAACATCAAAATACCTCCCTGAACTATCTCTCCAATATTTCAACCTTCATTGTCTTCCCCAAGAACCTGTTTTATTCCCTCCAAGCAAATTATGTGTCTAAATTTGTCATAATTAATTTGTAAAATATTTATTAAAACCAACAAAATGTATACACTCTGAGGGTAGGAAATTCATCTACAATTTTTCTACTGTGTATTCAGTGTGTTGGATGGTTCTCTTTCAAACACATTCAAAAGTATTTGTCAATTCACTAACTTAAGTCAATTTCCTCAAACTCAATTTATGCTAACAAATATATTAGCAAATCCATCCAATTCAGATGACATGATATCATGCTTTTCTTCTAACTTACCCTTTCCTTGGTTCTTTACACTTCAGCTGAGGCAGCTTCCAATTTCACAGAAATACCAGAAACTCTTCCATCACATTCATCCTTTAAGTGATCAGGCCACACCTCCTTTCCCTTGGGCTTCTGTCACAACCTCCCAAGAGGTGCCATCCCTCCTCATCCTCATCTTTTCCCTCCACATCCATTCTACCTACAGTGTGATTTCCAGGACACAGTTCTGCAATACTGTGTGATTTGTGTTGGAGTGTTAAGGATATGAGACTTAGGTGTAGAAGACATTATATTGATGCATGTAAGAGAAAATGCTTGTATGATATCCAGAAAGAGACCCGGGTACATGAAATACATTGTCAGCCCAATTTTCAAGACAAGCCATAACACCTCAAGATATGAGGCTTTCTCAAAAGAGACTAGAAACATTTGATAGAAGGAATGAAACATTTTTATTGAGAATAAGGGGATTGCCCAAATGTGGAATGTACGGATCCACGCCACAGTCACAACACAGAATGCATACTAAGGGAGTAAGAACAACACTTTTTGGAAAACTGTTAGATGATACTCCATAGCCTCAAGCCACAAGATGCCATGCTACAAATGTTACTGGAGGTCACATCATCTATGACACATGCAATGCTCTCAATATATAAATCTCGATATATAAATATATATCCTTGAATGAGCCTTCTCTTAAGGCATGTCATTTCAGAAGCAAGTGGGACTTGGACAGTGATGTTCTACCAGCAAGAGGAATAACATCTTCTATAGCAAAATGGCTGGTAGCCACAGCAGCTGGAGCCATAGCCATAGCCGCAGCCATATCTGGTGCCATTGACACAGCCATACCCTGAGCCATAACCACAGCCATAATAGGGACCACATCCACAGCCATAGCCATACCCGTAGCCATAGCCACAAGAGTTGCCATAGTTGCAACACATCTTGTCAAGAGAAGAGAATTCACGTGGGTTGTGAGAGGATGTGGTGAACTGTGTGTCTTCTACTAGCCTTGGACCTTTATATACTGTCAGTAATTGGCAGAACATACCATTCATCCCCTGACATACCCAACAAATATGTAAGCACTTCTGGTATGCCACTCACTGTCAACAATCAATAAATGTCTTGGGAAATGTGACTTCATTCTGTTGGATTCTCCAGTTCCATTTGAAGAACAGCATTTTAATTTGCTCTGCCAAAGAATTCTCTCACTAGAATCATGAGCCATACGTAAAACTGGTACCCAACTTCACAACTTGCTGTCATTTAATTTACCTTATGTATCATCATTGAGGGACATTTAGGAAAATTTGGTCCTCTTGATCTCTCCTCTTTCCTAAACTATCTACACGTCCCCATAGAGAAGGAAATAACTCCCATCTCCTTTCTGGAATGATTGCAAATTTTTGCCTGCCTTCTCACACCCAGATACCTACTGCAGATATCTACTAGCTCCAAATGTGATAAACGAGGGTGATGCTAATTCCAGCCAACAGGATAAAGCCCAACAACACTGGAACATCTGCAGCACAATGCCAATAGTGTTGAGATCTAGAAACCTTGGTTTGTAACCTCACATCTATATATTCTCTCTTTACTGGTGTCTAATTCCAAATACTTACTTTTTTCTTAACTAAACCCTTTATCCAATCATCCCATTACCAGACATGAAGTCAGAAAGAAATGAAGAAAGGAAGAAAGGAAGAAAGAATTAAAGGAAGGAATGAAGGAAGGAAGGAAGGAAGGAAGGAAGGAAGGAATTAGAAAGAAAGAAATAATAAGAAAGAAAGAAAAAAAGAAAGAAAGGAAGGAAGGAAGGAAGGAAGGAAGGAAGGAAGGAAGGTGTCCCTGTTTTTTGTTTGTATGGTTGTTTCTGGGATGTTTCTGCTGATCTTGGTTGTCCTGGCTTTACATAATTCACCTTTCCATGAATCTGGCAGAATCCAAATTTGTATTACTTTTTACTGTGACCACTATAGAATCCAAGCTGGAAGGGAGTACAAACTCAGGAAGATCATTCCTTCTACTCCACGCTAAAATTTCCCATCAAAGAAATACATGACATCCAGTCTTTTACTCAATGCTTTCAACTGGGAATTTCATAAAACTGCTGATTTCCTTTCCTGTGATCATTCCTTGGTTGACAGTATTTCCTACTACATTTAGACTGGTCTATCTGATCACTCTCTGTATTCACCCCTTACCAGAAGTTTAAGGAAAATATACCTACTACAATTGTTCTTTAGATTAATTTTTTCTACTTCTCTACCATTCTTGAAATTCACAACTATAAGCTCTAATGCACAAAATC